>NC_072026.1:18753652-19026152 GCF_027791375.1 Indicator indicator
ATGGATTAAATTGAACAACAAAACAGAGTTACCTTCTTTGAGTCTGTTTATAGGTCTTAGAATGATAGAATGGTCTAGGTTGGAGAAGACCTTTAAGATCACTGAGTCCAACCATTCTCTAACTCTACCAAGGCTGGTGCTAAACCATGTGCTGCAACACCACATCTCTGGCTCTCTTCAAGACCTCCAGGGATGGGGATCCAACCACTTCCCTGGGCAGCCTGTTCCAGTGGTGCAACTTGAGGCCATTTCCTTTCATCCTATAACTTGTTACTAGAGAGAAGAGACCAACGGCCACATCACTCCAACCTCCTTTCAGGGAGCTGTAGAAAGCGAGAAGGTCTCCCCTCAGCCTCCTCTTCTACAGACTAAACAACCCCAGTTCCCTCAGCCACTCCTCACCAGACCTGTTCTCCAGACCTTTCACCAGCTTTGTTACCCTTCCCTGAGCATGCTCCAGCACCTCAATGTTTTCCCTGTTGTGAGGGGCCCCAAAACTGAACTCAGTATTCAAGGAACCAGTACAGGGGAACAATCACTTCCCTGGTCCTACTGTCCACACTGATCCAGGCCAGGATGCTGTTGGCCTTTTTGGCCACCTGGCCCACACTGGTTCATGTCCATGTGGTTGTCAACCAGCCCGCTCCGGTTTTTCTCTGCTCTGCAGCTTTTCAGCCAATCTGCCCCCAGCCTGGAGCGTTCATGGGGTTGTTGTGACCCAAGTAAGGGACCCAGCACTTGGCCTCGTTGAACCTCATCCTATCAATCCAGCCTGTCCAGATCCTTCTGTAGAGCCTTCCTACTCTTGAGCAGATCAGCACTCCATCCCAGCTTAGTGTCACCTGCAAATTTACTGAGGGAGCCCTCAATCCCCTCATCCAGATCACTGACAAAGATATGAAAAAGAACTGCCCTCAGGGCTGAGCCCTGGGGAACACCACCAGTGACTGGCTGTCAACTGGCTTTAACTCTATTCACCACCACTCTTTGTTTTTTTGTGATAATTACACTTTTTGAAGTCAGACCTCTCCAGTTCCAGCCCCAGCTCAGCAGCAGGTGATGCTGTGACACTAAACCAGGCAGGAAGGGTTAAAATTACTTTGATTAACTGAGTCCCCTGTTCCCACCAACTGCAAGAGTATATACAGTGTGCTAGCCCAGCTGGGCTGTGACTGCACATGCCTGGGCATTCTAGCAGGTAGGAGGGGTGGTTCATGCTCTCATTTCCCTCATCCTTTGCTTCAGGGAAGCAGGAAAGCAGTGGAAGCACTGTAATACTCTCATCCAAACCATGTAGGAGCCTAAGGAAGGCTTGCAGCCACCTCAGGGACATCACCTCACTTCATGCACAGTGCAGGACCGAGCTGGCACCTTCCCCACACAGCAGGGAGCAGAGCAAACTGAAGCAGAGTAGTTCACTTTCAAATCCAAGCCTCTCCTGGGAATTTGTGTGTGCTTTGGCTGGAAAGCAGCTGGTCAGAAATAGGGTGAAAAGCAACCAGCTTCTTGTCACGTTTCCTTCCCTGCTTCTGTGTCCCATTATAGTGTGGTGGTACCAATGGCAGGGGAGCAAAGAGTCTTCCAGAAAAGAAACATCCCTTGCTCAAAATAGCTTGCAAAATGGTTGGTGGCCCCTTGGTGAGGCATGTGGACTGCTTGCAACATTTTGATGCAAGCCATCCACACCCCCACTGCCACACCTACCAACCACCAAACATCCCCAGTGCCCCAGATCATTACCAATGGGTCCGTGTGGCACAGTGCTGGAATTATCTTGCCTTTCCAGCCTGACCATGGTGTGTTTGCCTGTAATTAGCTCTTGGGATTTAGGAGCTTGTAGGATCTGGCGTTATTGTTAGTCACCAGAGTCACGCTGGGATTTAAAGGGCCGATGCAGGTCTTTGCATATCCACTGCCTTGCATGCTGTAGCTGTCATTCAATGCATTAAATAGAAAGATGAGTCCCTCCCCAAAGTCTGTGCATGTCCTTGCCCTGCTGTGGATGCCTTTTTGGGCAGAGGCAATGCAACTCCAGGCAAAGCAGGACACACTGAAAATATTTCCGTCAAGACTTTTTTGGTCCTTGCTACCACCTCGGTTTTGGTGCCGCTCTGACTCCAGGCTCTTGGTCAATGCTAAAGGCAGCCTCTATACTGCTTTCCCTTGCAAGCTGTCATTCCCCACATGCAAGCTCCACCGCCCTGCCGCTGCCACCCCCCTGACTCTACTCCTCACCCTGGGGTCCCTGGTGTGCTCGGTGCCAGCTTGGGCACGTACTCACGGGGTCTAGGGCAGCCAAGGCAGGGCAGCCTGCCAGCCCGCGTCCATCTGCGCTTCTCTGCGGTGCCTGTGATTTCGCCTTCTTCCCTCTCCTGCGGCACTCCAGCAGGCAGAAATAGCCCCAAAACACGTGCTGCCTTCCAGGAAGCGGTGCCAGCTTCCAAGCAGCCCCAGAGCCCTGAGCACAGCCCTCCCTCTGGGGTTCCTGCTGGCACCAGTGGCACTAGACAGTCCAGTCCAGCATGGTGCTGGGGCACGCTCCGGTAACAGGTCCAGTGAGGAACATCCCTTGGTAGAATAAATTCTGCTGTAGAGTTTCTCACCTGGCAACAGTCACCAAGGAAACTCGGGCGGCTGCTGTGAGTCCCCACTGGCACTGCCTGGGGGAAGGGGGGTCCCCACGGTGCTGGCAGAGGGACTCAGGCTGTACCCCGTTTGGGCAGTCATGTGGGCAAAGGGCCAGCATCCAGCTCTGTAACCTGAGCCCAGGCCCGGCGAAGTGCCCATCGATCTGGATGTGGCCCTTACCCTGCCTCTCCAGAGCTGAGTGTGGGTTTTGCCAGTATTGGGGAGGGTTTTGACGTTTTCTCAGCTGTTGAACCCTCTGTGTGTGCATCAGGTGGAGAGACCTGGAGGCATGGTCAGGTGCTCGGAGTGTTTTCCAGTCCCCAGTGCTGGTTTGGCTGGGGATTTTGGACACTTAAAAGCAACAGAGCCCCAAGTGCTCAGAGACCTCTGGAAATCCTTTAGTGTCAGAGAGGCTGGAGCTCTCACTGACCCTTGGGAAGTTGTGCTGCTGCCTCCAGGGCTGCCTGCCACATGGCATTTCCCTATTTATAGCACCCATGGTTGTGCCTCTTCCTGTCCCCTGCCCGACTGTCCTCTCACAGCGCCACCATGAGGCACACAGACAGGCACTGATTCTTCCAGCAAGTCGTTTCAGCCCTAGTACAGCTAATTCTGCAAAAGTCTTCCCAGCACCATGCTGCCTGCAAACATGGCACTGCCACTGGGCCCAGCAGGATGCTGGCATGGGCATGGGAACAACTGGGAAAGGCCATCAGGCTAGGGACAGGGCCAGGCTAAGAGAGTTGAGATGCAGCTACTGCCCCATCAACAGCAGCATGGCCGTGCACAGTCGCCCCAAATCTTGTTGCGTGCAGCTGTGCTATCAGTACGGAAACTGCCTCCATCAATCATTAACCACACGTGGGTCCCCACCCATGGAGTGCCTCCAGGGCACATCCCTTGCCCAGAGGTGTGTGCCAAGCTTCCCAGCAGCATGTAGGGCTGGAAGCGAGGGGCCATGCCCAGCCTAGGCTTGCACCCCTGGGTCCAACCTGGAGCTGTGGGATGCCTGGCAGCATCTCAGCATCCTTGACTCGTGGCTAGGGCTCAGCTGATTGAGGTTGTGCTGCTGGTACTGGGTGGTTTAGCATGGATTGAAGTGAGGCAGTGGGATCTCTGTTTGCTCCTCAGTTTGGCTTTTTGTGGGTTGCATGACCTCATCCCTCAGACCCCACTTCCCCTACCCAAAGCTCCTCCAGCTTGGACATCCCTGTGTAGCCTCTTCTCCTCTGCACACGACAGTGGCAGCGTGCCCAGGGAGGGCAGCCCCAGCTGGGGAAAGCAGCAGGAAACCTGAGGAGCAGGAGAAGAGCTTTAGGTTGCAAATCAAGTAGTTGGGGCTTTCTTGGTTCTCTGGCCTGTTGTCTTAGGGTCCTCACCACCTCCCTGCTCCTAACCAGGAGCCTGCTTGGGCTGGCTGCTATTTCTGTTCTGAGCAGCACAGGACTTGCTGCTGCTCAGAGGATGCGAAACACAAGCAGTGAGTGGTGATGGTGATGTCCCCCAGCCCTGGGCAGGCAGCTGAGCCATGCATACTGTGCAGGGACTGCTCCTTGCAGAGGCTGCAGAGCAACATCCATGCAGGGATTAGGCAGCAAGGAGCCAGGGACACCATTCATTAGAGGAGACACTAATTCAGCTGGAAACCCCACGTGGGCTGTCAGGTGATGTCCCCACCACAAGCCATCTAAGGCAGTGGTGGAGGTGTGAGGCTGCCTGGTGCTGGGTGGATAATGCAGTGCCATGGTGTGCCACTCGATGTGGCGGCAGCCCCACAGCACTCCATGTCCCAGTGGCCACCGGCCTGGGCTGACCCCTCCAGGATTAAGGAGACTGTGAGGAGTAAGTAATTTAAATCCAGATTAGATTTAAGTAGTTGCTACGCAAAGGGATGTGAGCAGGGGCCACCCAGTGGGGATGAGCAGGTGAGAGGCTGATGGTGCTCCTGCCATGCAAAAAGGGGCTGCCAGGACAGGATCCAGCCAAGGGTTTTGGTTGGGGACACTGAAATTTGTCTCCAGGCTTGTCTCCTGTGCAGCAGGCTGGAGGCAGCAGTGCTGGGCTGTGGGACAGGGCTATCTGAGGTGAGATGCACCTCACTATGGGGAGAAAGCACAGGCATGAGGGCAGAGCACAGGGACACAGAGGGCTGCTTGCTTCATAGGTGTCGAAAAGAGGTCTTCTGTGGGGCTGTCAAGAATGTTCCACCTCTTCTCTCACTGCTGGTCGTGGCTGCAGGCCATACAGGAACCTGTCAGGTAGGTCCCTATGCCTGCTTCTCGGGGCTCCCAGGGTGGGCACAGCGCCTACCCACACATTTATCAGTGAGGACCCCATCGAAATAACACTGGGAGTGGTGTCCCTTGCAGGAACTTTCCCCAGACCACAGAGTGAGACACACAAGAGTTCTTTCTGCCTCTTCAGCAGGCAGGAGCTGGCCAGGGAAGGGAGCAGGGTGGGCAGGGGTGCATGTGTAGGAAGATTTCCAGCAGGATTCCTCCTGTGCAAACTCAGCAGCTCCCCAAGAAAGCTGAGAAGGGCAGACTGAAATACAGACAGCTGTATTTGCATGTCAGGAGACCAGGTTCATTCTCGGGATGGCATTGCACCAGCCCAGGCAGATGTTGTGGGTGGTGAGGGGGTTTATAATCCTCTCCCACCATCTAGGACACATTGCAATAATGCTGGAAGAGAAGCTGTGCCACCTACACAGCCTGGTCTATATGTTTAAGGAAGAAAATGACACTGAATGACTATTGTGGCTTGACAACCACAGGGAAAATATTCTGTGCATAGCTGTGGTGGAGCACGTCACTGGAGACCAAACAGGACTGTTTAGCAACAGGAAAAACCTCCTGAGTCTGGGCAGACTCTTGTAAAATGTCCTTGCTGCCTTTCCCTAGCTGTGTCTACCCGTAATCACTGACCAGGAAGGACACCAAAAGCAATCCTTAACTGTTTGCTTTTTTGACTCTTGCATATCATTGCTTCATCCTGTATGATGTGAGAAGGAATCCTTGCCATGAGAAGCACACTGAAAGCTCCACAGTGCTGGTGTTGCTCCAGATACCTTTGACTCCCTTTGTCCTCTTCTGGGCACCAAGGACCATCTCTGTTCTTGCCCCCAGCTCAGCCAGAGTTTGTATGACCGTCCTGCCCCTCTTACCTGGGCGCCAGGGACTGTCCTTGCCCCCAGCTCAGCCAGAGCCTGTGTGACTGTCCTGCCCCTCTCCTGCTGAAGCACAGCCACTGTGTGCAGGGTTCCTTGCGTGGGAGCCCTGGGGCCATCAGTGGTCACTGCTCGCCGGGGAGCACAGCCTTCCTCTGGGATGCTCACCCACTGTTGTCACTCCCCAGGAAAGTCACCCTCCTTGTCATGGGGCTGGACAACGCAGGGAAAACCTCTGTCATCATGGACATAGAAAAAGGTGAGGAGCTTTGCAGGCAGCCTCACCTGGAGGCAGCATCTTTGTGGTACTTTCCAGCTAAGCTTTGAAGGACTGAGACCTTTGAGACAGAGCTGCTGTGCTGGGGGAAGTGTATGGGGCAAAGGCCATGCCTTGGGGAGCCTTGGTAGCGGGGATATGGTCTGGGGAGGAGGAGGCATGGCCATGGGGATGCTCCCAGGCTCGCTGTGCCAGCTCTCTTCCCTCTCCCTCACATAGCACTAGCTGGCGAGGTGCTGCCCACAGCACAGCCTGGCCAGACTCGCCTGCGAGTGGACAGGTTTGAGGTGACACTGGTGGACCTGCCTGGGGGCCAGCGCTCTCGCAGCACCTGGCGCAGCTACTACAGTGAAGCCCATGGACTCCTCTTTGTCCTGGACTCCAGTGACCTGGCACGGATGGAGGAGGCCCACAAAGTCCTCAGCCGTGTCCTGAGCCATCCTGATGTCTCTGGGAAGCCCATCTTGCTGTAAGGCTGAGTCCCTGAGATGTGACCTGTAGGGTTTGGGGTGTGGAGGGAGTGGGAAACTGTTGCTGGGATCGTGGGGTGCGTGGCTGGGCTGCTGTGGGGATGTGGTGCCCAGGGGACTGTCAGAGTGTTGTGGGACATGGAGACCCCGGTGGAGCTCGGGAGTTGATAGCATTGCGGGAGAGGGGCTTGAGGAGGGGGCTCTAGAGCCTGGTAAGCATCAGGGCACAGCTTTGCCTACTGGCAGCCGAACTGGGACAAAGCATCCAGCCTCCTCAGCGGGGTGACAGCCGCTGTCCCGTGTCCCAGGCTGGCCAACAAGCAGGACGCGGCGACTGCCCTCCTGCCCTGCGAGGTGATCGAGCGCCTGGCCCTGGAGCGGCTGGTCAACGACAACCGCTCGCCCTGCCGCATCGTGAGTGCAGGGCTGGTCCTCACCGGGGCTGACATCCCACCACGGTCCCGCTCCTCACCGGGGCCGACACCCCCGGCCTTGCTCCACACGGGAGCTGACCCTGTCCCTCGTCCCGCAGGAGCCCTGTGCCACCAGGCGACCCCCGCCCACCGGCCCGGCCCGCACCATCCTGCCGGGGCTGCGCTGGCTCCTCCGCACCGCCCCCGCAACTCCGCTACCGCCGCCCACCGCTGCCGCTACACCGCCCGGTGCCGGCCCTAGGGCAGCCCGCAGCCGCCCCCCTGTCCGCAGGTAGGTGCGAGGCTCCGTGGGCGCATGTCCCCATCCCCTTCTCCACTCCTCCCTGCGGGGCTCGCCCCTATCCCCCCGCGCCGTGCTCTCGCCTCTCCAGGGACCCGCCACCCCCCGGGGAGGATGCCCGGGAGGGCGCGGATAAGAGCGGGGAGCCCCGGCCGCTGCCACCCACCCGCCGCCGGCTGCTCGCGGTGAGCCACCCCGGGATGGAACGGGCTGAGCAGGATGAAGCGGGATGGAATGGGATGGAATGGGGTGGAACGGGATGGAATGGAATGAATGGAATAGAACAAGCATTCTGCCAAAGGGTGAGTGCCAAGAGCATGGAGCCAAGCTCTTTTTGGCAGTGCCCAATGACAGGACAAGGGGCAATGGGTGGAAGTTGAGGCATAGAAACTTCCATGGAAACAGGAGGAAGAATTTTTTCACTGTGAGGGTGACAGAACACTGGAACAGGCTGCCCAGGGGAGTTGTGGAGTCTCCTTCTCTGGAGATATTCAAGACCCACATGGATGTGTCCCTGTGTGATCTGGTATAGGTGATCCTGCTATGGCGGTGGGGTTGGATTAGATGATCTCTCGAGGTCCCTTCCAGCCCCTAACGTTCTGTGATTCTGTGATCTTCCCCTCGTCCCCTTTACCTTGCCCAGGAGGAGAGCTTGAAGTGCCCTGGGAGAAGGAAGAGGAAGGTGAAGGTGAGGAAGAAGAGCTCAGGGCACCCAAGCCCAGCCGAAGAGCCGGAGGGATCAGGAGGAGGGGTTGACAGCCGAGCCGGGGCTGCCAGGGGGCTCCTGCCTCCCAACAGGGTTGGGCAGGAGGAGCCTGTGCCCACTGTAACAGCCACCCTTCACCCAGGTGAGATGCAGCTGTGGGGGTCTACTGGCACCACACCTCCCAGAACCCCCCAGGACACTCTGCAGGGTGGTTTGGGGAGCCAGCAACACAGTGATATGCCAAACTGCTGGTCGTCATCCCTGTTAGTGTTGCTTGCAGATCAGCTGAGCAAGGTCATGGAAGTCTAATCAGGGAAGAGCACAGACAACTCAGAACATCTCCATGGAGGTGCTGGAGGGCTGTGGATCCCCCTGCAGCAGTCCTCTCAGTGATTTTGGTTACAAGAGCATCCTTGCCCAGAGGTGATGCTTCAAATTTTTTATTTCTCCATCCAGCACAGGGCACAAAAAAGAAAAAGAAGAAGAAAATCAAGAATAAAATCAAATCACAGGAACCTGCCGTGCAGCAGCAGCCCGAGGAGGTCTCAAGCACCTTTGGTTGGTATTTTACAGGAGAGATTTTGCTGAGAAATACTGTGAGGTCTGGCCTGTTGGCAGCAAGGCATGAACTGTGCAGGAGCCTTTGGCCATGGGCTGCTTGGTGCAGAGATAATGGTAGAAACAAGTGCTGTTGCTGGGCAAGGTGGAGGCTGTTGTGGAGTCTGGGATGTCCTTGTAGACCTCACTCAGCAGAGGCTGCCCACCTGGGCCCCAAAACTGGCCTCTGTATTGGTGCCTGACTGTTTCCCTTCCTCCTAGATTTATACCGCCGGGCGATGCTTGCTCTGAAGATGAGGCAGGATCAGAGGAAGCAGCAATTCGCCATTGTCCCCTGAGCAGGAGGGCATGTCCCAGAAGATGTGTGGCCTAGGGGACCCCAGACTTCAGTGGCAGGGGGCTTCTGCAGTGCTTGGCCAGGGTTGGCAGCCCTGGGCAGTGGGTCCTGGGGCATGAACAGCATCGTTGTCCTCTGCATGGATTGAAAACCAGCAATCTGTAGGAGTGAGCCAAAAGTACTTTTGTAAGATGCTTCTCTGGCAGCCAGGCTACAAACCCATTTGCAAAGGAAACAGTGGCCACTTGCCTACCCTGTATTAGCATTCCGTGGAAGTCTGAACCCAGCTGAGTCTGTGGAAGAGAGGAAGAGCAGAGCAAATATCCCAGGGGAAAAGCCTGTTTCTTGAGCTGGCTATTGCCCACGTGAAGCTGTCTTCACAGGTCAGGGGCTGACTCAGCCCCTCCTTCAGTTCCTGGCTGCTGCTGCGTGGACAAGTCTTATTTCCTGCTGGTGAAGGTGAAAGAGCACTCACGGAGGGTCTGCAGAAGAGCTTCACTCAGCCCCTCGTCCTCAGTCATGTCGGACAGGGCAGTCAGGAGCCCCCCCTCATGGTGGAGGAGGGCAATGCCCGTGTGCCTTGTGCAGCCCATCAGGGAGGATTTAGTTCAACAGCAGCTGCTGGTGGAGGCTCTGCAGGCTCCTTTCCCAGAATCGTTCCTCCTGATCTTGCCACCCCCCCAGAGTGGACAGTGATGACCTGCAGGTGAAGCAAAATCCTCTTGTGCCATTGACAGCCCAGCATTCTGCAGTCCTCACCAAGTCCTAATCTATGCTCAGCTCAGTGATGGGAGAAGGAGCAGCGTCCCCACCTCAACACAACCTGTCTGTGGCATACACCATGTCTGGCAGAGCCACTTTGTCACAGGGACTGGGATGTGCTGGAGAGCTTGTGCTGCCCAGCTCTGTCTGGGTCCATGTGCAGGGACACCACCTGCTAGAGCTGGAAATGTTTTACATAAAGGCAGGGGTGCAGCAGCTTTCCCCTCATGTCTGAAACAGTGCTGAGACTTGAGCAGCAGACTCTGCAGCAGAGCCTGAGTCACCTCTGCTCCCATCACTGCTGGTGAACTGGCAATGCCTGCGTGGTCCAGGGGAATTAAAACCAGTAGACTCCTTCCCTCAGTGGGGCTGAGAAGAGGAAAGAAGAGAAACTCCAGCCGCTCTGCCTTGTCAGTCTGCTGTAAAGCTCTGTCTAACTCTGCCAGGTTCAGCTGTCAGTGACTACAGGGGTTCATTGTGAGTGAGTTGTAAACAATGAGAGTGCAAACGAACACTCATCCGGAAATACAGTGCTTGAGAAACCCTTTGTCTCTGGCTGTGGGGATCCCAGCAGGTGCAGTGTGGTGGGCAAGGTGAGAGGGCAAAGTGGGGACCTGTGCCTGCAGCAAATCCTCCTGGGGTGGGCTGGCACTACACATGCCCCTGCAGGGACTGGTCCAGGCTGCCAGCCAGGCTCCTTTCACTGGGGTCATGGATGGACATGGGGAGAGAAAAGTAAAAGTTCATCCCCTCTAATGGATGCTTCTCATGCACCCACCAGATTTGGGAGGAGGCCAAGCCCCTCCTGAAACTCCCCAAACCAGCTCATGGCCATGCTGAGGCTAAGCCTTGCTTGCCAGACCTCTGAAATCATGCAGAGAGAGGGAGCTGAGTGGATTTGGGAACATTTGGCATAGCTGGCTGGCAGCCACCTCCCTCAGGTGCTCTCTGAGGTTCATGGCAGAAAGGCTTCTCAGCACCAGTGCTGGCAGCTATGCAGGGACACAGCATGCCCTGTGTGACACTCAAAGCCAGAGGAGATATCCATCAAGACAAGTCCAGAGGCAGAACTGGCCTGACTGGTACTGCTGGGCAGCTGAGTGAAACTTTCCCTGGAAGCCAGCTGTAAGAAACCAGTTAGATTGATCTAAGGCACTTTGCCCTAATGAAATGACCTGCAGTGAGTGGTACAGGCAGGCAGCTCAAACATGTTCCAACATCTAACCCCTTGTCCTGGTGTTTCCATGGCTGCAGAGAACCTAAATCCTACTACAATCAGGAGACAGTCCTGGTCTGCACCAACAAGGAATATGACTTTTATCTTCTTTAGAAGGTGAGCAGCAACAACTCCATCTTAAAAATTGTCTCTATGAAAGCCAGAAACATCCAGAAATGAGCTCTTGAGATCAATGTGAGCAAAGATAAACTGAAATATATTAAATAATGGCCACTCAGTGCCATGGGCTGGGCTGCTCCTGCTATGCATGAAAAGCAGCAGCTTCATCAGCAGGGTGCACACTTGGGACAGGCAGAGTGACCAGATGCTCCTTTTCCATCGTTCTCTTCCTGCTATTTGTATTACAGCCTCACAGCTAGATAACCAGGAGGGCAGGGGGTCTCTGGGAGGTATGGTCCTCAGTGTCAATGTCTGCTGCCAGTGGGGCAAGGTGCAGCTTTGCCCAGGCTGGTCCCAGCCTGCCCAATCTGCTGGCAGGTGTGCTGAGGCCAGGCATAGTGCCCAGCAGCAGTGCTTGCCTTGAGGAGATGCCCCCAAGAATGAGATGGTGATGAATGACATCCTCCCATGAGTCTTGGGTCTGTTGGAAAGTGCTGGAGCTTCAAACATGCTGAGAAGCATGAAGCAATGCAACTGCAACTGCCCTGAGGTGACCCTGTGGTTGACCTGGATGATCTTAAAGGTCTTTTCCCACCTCAATGATTCTAGGATTCTATGATCTTCTGTCTACTGATGCAGAAAGTAAATGGTGTTGACAGCATTTTTGTTCAGGGAGAACTGGAGCAACCTGGATGATACAACCATGCTTTACATTTAGACATTTTTATGTTATCTGGCACAACCTTCTTTTCAGGTTTCCAGAGGAGCTGTCTCAGGAGGGTCAGGTTAGGCAAAACCTGGTTTCTGCTTGCAGGAGCATTTTTGTTGTCTCTAAGCCTGGCATGCAGCAGCATTGCTGTAAAATGCTGATGCAGAAGTATGTGTGAATTTTGCAGGTCTGCAGCCCAGTCCTCCTTGAGAGTGCTCGTTTAGGGAACCTATGGTGCCAGCATGGCCACCAGCAGCTCTCCCCAAAGCATGGGTCCTTCTAAGACTGAGGGATGGAGGGAGGCTGCACTTGTTTGGGCTTTATGAAGTTGGTGATGATTTGTATGGTACTAGGAGGAGGTGAAGAGAGGTTTCAGCAAGTGCCTGTGGGCACACACCTACACCAGGGCATGACTGGACCCACCTTCTCATACCAACCTTGCCTTGCACAATGGATTTTCTCCAGGTGCTTGTTATTGCTATCAAAATTCAACTGAGTGAACCGAAACTGGGAGGCTAGGAGAGAGATCACTGCTCTTTTGAGACAAGGGGTGGGAAGAGCACTGCTTGGACCGCACTACAACCACTGCTGTGTACACACATCTCCAAGTTCTCCAGGCAGTGAGAAGGCCTGAAGGAGACCTGGCAGATGGACTATGTGGCAAGGCTGCTGGCCTCCTGGCTGCACCCACAGCTCTGCTGTGCTTTCACCCACTTCTTTACACTTTGCTTTCTGCCCACTGTCAGGGCTTAGCCAGTGATTACACTTCGTTTTCTACCTCCTCCTTGCTGCTCTCTGACTCCAGAAGAGGACTAGGAAGGTGATATTGACTCTGACAGCTCCTCTGAGAATCCTTGACTTGTCCCAAGTAAGTGGACAAAGCAGGAGGTCCTCCCATAGCAAGCTGGTGTCAGATGCACACTATCTCTCATGTTATGTTTTATTAACAAAAACTCAGTGCATTTTTCCCCCTTTATGAGACTTCCCAAGGCAATGTGACCCACCATGGGTAACTTCCAGTTTTTGTATGTAGAGATCCTTTGGGACTCAGCCTTCCTGACACTGACAGTGAGGATAGCCCATGATCTGAGGGCAGAAGGGGGAAGGTGAACCCAGTCCTGGGGTGCTTTGAACATTGATTTAAGGCTGTAAAGGCAATTCGGTGCAAGTGTGACTGATCCTCTTTAATGGGTGTTTTGCAAGGCAAATGCAAGGGGCTACATCCTGCAGGTTGCTGCACATGCTCCTCATTCCCCACCAGCCTCCCTGTGAATCACCTCAGGTGTTGTAGGGCATATAAACAGCCAGGACAAAGGTGAGACTTCCTTGGGAACAGAAACTAGGGCTTCTGATGGGTGAGGTTTTTCATGTGCAGCTCCTCCCTCCTCTGTTCCAAATTGAAGGTAATTAAAAAAACAAAACAAAAAAAAAACCAAAATAATTAAAAAATTCTTGTCCTGCAGCAGCAATGACTGTTTGGGAGGTGAGCAGCCTCTGCTCCCTGGCTTTGCTATCCCTTGGAATAGAGCTGTCCAAGAAGGCCAGTGGTATCCTGGGGTGAAGAAGAGTGGGATCAGCAGGTTGAGGGACATTCTCTTCCCCCTCTCCTTTGCTCTGGTAAGGCCTCACTTAGAGTATTGTGTCCAGTTCTGGGCTCCCCAGTTCAAGAGGGACAGGGAACTACTGGAGCAAGTCCAACAGTAGATCCACAAAGATTCTGAGGAGAATGCAACCTCTCTCAAAAGGAGAGGCTGAGAGACCTAGGGCTGTTTAGTCTGGAAATGAACAGCCTGAGAGGAGTCTTATAAATGCATATAGATATCTAAAGGGTGGAGGTCAAGAGGATGGGGTTGGACTTTTTACAGTGGTGCCTGGAGATAGGACAAGGGGCAGTGGGTACAAACTAGAACACAGGAGGTTTCAGTTGAACTTAAGGAGGAACTTTGCTGTGAGGTTGCGGAAGCACTGGAGCAGGCTGGTGAGAGCTTGTGGAGTCTTCTTCTCTGGAGAGATTCCAAACCCACCTGGGCTCAATCCTCTGCACCCTGCTCTAGGTGAACCTCCTCTGGTGGTGGGGTTGGACTTGATGATCTTCAGAGGTCTCTTCCAATGCCCACCATTCTGTGGTACTGTATCAAAACTGAGCCCATCAGGCAGAACTAAGGTGTGGGGCTCTCTCTCTCAGGTTACACTGTTGCTGCAAGCTGGTTACAGTATGTACATATTTAAATAAACACACAAGTAGAGGTAATGGACTTTAAACCTTGGAAAGGGTGTTTGGGTTGATAAAAGCCATGAGTGGACTTTTTTAAGCTTGAGAAGTCTGTTGTTATGTACACTTTCTCATATTTGCAGCTCCTACCCTCTGATTCAGGTGAGCTTGGTGCCAGCATGCTGTTGTGGCAGTTTCCTAGCTGAATCAGAAGGAAGTGTTGGGAAATATTTTTGTTGGGGAGTAACTAGAGCTAATTTTTTTTTTTTTTTTCAGATTGCTCAAAATACTGAGCTGAAAAAATGGCAGCATGTGGTACTGGGCTGCTTTCACCCCATGCCAGCTCTCAGGGGCTGAGTACATTGGGTAACACAGGGTTTCTTTCAGGTTTTTGTTATTAGTGATAGATCCTCTGTGTTACTACATGAGAAATGAGAGCTGGCGTGTTTCATGTCATATATTCTGTGGAACTGTTAGAAAAAAAACGAGGCTTAATTAGGTGAGAGTAACTCCCTGAGATTCTCTTGATTGTTATGAAGGAGGCTATTAAGACTTTGCAGGGAAAGAGAAGATAGTGAGGACTGGAAATTAAGAAATATGAAAACTTTCCCTTTCTAGGTTAAATGAGCCTTGTTGGAAACAATATTGCTGGCAGGAGGAAGGATATAATCAAATTTACTTAATGAACGTGTTTGTCTTGGGGCACAAGGGAATGTGATGTGATTTGAGGTATAGAGATTTGTCATATCATGTACCAAATATACTTGCTTCCCCTCCCCCTATAAAAAGCTTGTTTTGAAGTAGGGAAATTTTGTTAAGCAGAACTGGTGGTAGTTCTCTTTCATAAATTATCACTCTGTAGGTTGCTGCGTATTTGAATAGGTCATTTCAGACTATAAGGGGAAAGTACCTCATGAGAAAGACTATCAGTGTACTAATTAGAAGGGCTCTTGCTACAGAATATCACTGGCTTGTGGGATCAAGAGCCAATTTATTAACCAAGAGTTTGGATCTTAAAGTCTTCTGCAGCAATCTGAGCTCAGGCCTCATCTGAGGGAGAACTTTCACCTTATTAAACTGCTTTCATATCCCAGTGCAGCTGAGTTTAGCAAGATTCTAGCCCAGACCCCTGACCTGGGATGTAAATCTTTTTCTTGCTTCCAAGCTGTGCTCTGCATTAGACTTTACAACTCATCTTTCAGGCATAGTGCAGCTGCAGGAAGAGGTCTGGGGGAGGGTGGGGGTGTGTGTGATTTTATAGGTCTTTGGTTGATTGTTTGTTTGGGCTTGTTTGGGTGGGGGTTTTTTGTTTGTTTGTTTTCTGGGCTCGTGTTGATAGATTGCAAGGTACAAATGCTGCACAGGTTTGCAGCTACCATCGTTAGAATCCTGTGCCCTGTTCCAGCTGCTTGTGGAGTGACAAGTTGATTTAAAATGGACTTGGGATGGAGGAAAGCATGTGCAGATCCCCTTCCTTGATGGACACTGCAGTGTGGATGCTGCTGAGTCAACTCCATAGTGCTCAGTGCATACTCTGAATTTGCCTCTTCCTTCCTTTTTTCCAGGAAAGCTCTGGAAAGCCCAGAGCACTCCCTGAGGTCTGTGCTGAAGGTTGTGACTTCCCAGAGGAAGTCATAAGTTTGAAGGAAATGGTTTTGGCACAGGCTGTGACGAGAGAGTTTTGAATCTGGCACAGTGTGGTGCTCTCCACTGGTGCTTGTCATGCTGAGCTGATCCAGGGGGAGGAGATTGGATGTGCAAGCTCTGAGGGGAGCACTGAAGCATGTCTCCATGTAAATCCCTCTGCAGACAGTTATGAGCTTCTGTCTCTTGTGTGTGTTTTGCAAGTATGCTGCAATCCCTCCTTGTAAGACCCTTGACATCATTCTCTCTGGGTCATCCTGGCTGAGAGCTGCTTTTTGCAGGCACATGGGTGTTAGAAGAGCATGCAGCCTACTTATTGCAATCCTGAGAGCAATGAAGAATATCCAGAAGTGTCAGCAGCTGGGAGCCATAGGTAAGACTCTCAGATGCAGTGTTTGTGCAGCTTTGGCTGCTTTCAGGAAGCAAACTCCTGGTCTTATGCCTGTTGGCCAGCCCGTGCAGCCAGGGTAAGCAAGGTGGGTTTGAAAGTCTCACATGTGAACAGAGAGTGATTCTGCCTAGGATCTGCTGTCAGATCTTCTAATTTCTTGGGAAGCAACAGCTGTCACTGAAACAATGAAAGATCTACAAGAGGAGGGGAAAAAAAAAAGGTATTGTGTGTTCCTCCTTGACATCCCCCCCCCCAAGGAAGATAAAGAAGGGCTCCCAGCACGTGTTCATGTACCTGTGGGTAAAGACAGAGCCCTGCCAGTCTCTGCTGGGACTGCAGCAGCCCTGAACATGACTACAGACTTTCCTAGATGGAGATGGCCCTGAGATGGTCCTCATGAGGAAAGGAAAAAAAAAAAAAAAGCTTTAAAGCAGAGAGCTGTGGCTGTAGTCATGGTCAGCAGCAAATGCACTTTCCCTGATCCTCCTGCCCAATGTGAGCAGGAGCTCCACAAGCAGCAAGTCAATAAGGTGGCTGTGCCCTTAAAATAAATTACCTGCAAATCTAGATAGTTGGATTAACAAGATCTATTTCAAGCCATCACAATATTAAAGAAAAAAGTCTGCAGTTATGTCAAGAGGTGGGTGGGCCTTGCAGAGAAGTAATACATTTACATTGACTTCATACTTCGTTGGATATTACAAAAAAAATAAACCAGCCTGAAGACCTGGCAACTGTATGTTCTTCCGGAGACGGCTCTCATCCTCTCACTTGGCCACACGATGGCAGAAGAAGCAAAGAACAGCGCACAAAAAAGCGTTGGAGGCACAAAAAAACCAAAACCACCTCCAGTGAGGGTTTGCATGTGTCCTAAGCTTAGTGGGGAGACTGGCTCTTGCCTCCTGTTGAGCTACCAGCCGGAGAGTGAGGTTCAAAAGCCTCCCTCGCTGTGAATGTGAAAAAACAAAGGTTACAGGGCATGAATACTATTTTGTGAAAGGGCTTTCTGGACATTCCCAGGTTGTGAATAGTTCACAACAATCTGTTGGGTCACTTCATTCATGTCCTGGTTGGCAGTCTGCTGAGAGCTTGGCTGGTTTACAGTATATTGAGGTTTGGATGCTGGTTGAAGTGGTGATGGCTCTCAGCTGAGCTGTATTGTGTAAAATTCCCCCTGGGACCTGCCCCTCGTGGTCCACTTGCTGTAGGCAGGGCATGCCTGGGTACAGGATGAAGGCCCTTTTGGTGCTGCCTGTGCCATGTGTGTTATTTGCACTGGGGGTGGGGGTTTGTGGCATAAAAATGCATTAAAACCAGATTCCCTTGTAAAAGGCCTTTGAGCTGATAGAGTTGCTACCAGGTCAGCAGCTGAATCATGCAGACTGTTTCAGGGTGTGAAAAAGCTCAGTCAGGGTTGTTTTGCTTCCTCTATGGGGATGGTTTTGGCTGAGATAGGGATTTTTCTGATCTGATGCCACTGCATCAGCAGCCAGAGTGGGGTGGAATGACAGCTGCCTTGATTTCTCCAGTGAAATCTTGCCTTTGCAGGGTCTTTAGGGAGAGGACTGGATTTCAACAGTCTGGTTTGTGACAGGAGACCATGGTTCTGCTCTGACTGAGTATGGGAAGCCAAGTCCTTGCCTGTACCTGCTTCCTACTTGTGCTGACTTGCTTGGACTTGATTCATCTGGAAACTACCTGGAGAAGTCTCTCTCCAACACCTTAGCCACAATCACTGATGGCAATATATTAAAGATCAGTGCTGATCTAATGCTTCATTCAATATCACAGTTTGTCTTGCCTTTTAGTTCTAAGGCCAAAGAACTTTTAAAAACTGAAACCAGTTGCATCTCAAATTAAACTGGAGAGGGGCTGTGATCCGTACAGCATGAAAAATATAGCTGGTGAGACCAACTTCCTTTCTTACCAGTTAATGCAGGTGAAAGATGAGGACTATCAATAGCTGTGGCAATTAATGATGGAAGAGAAGAATACAGTGCTGCTTTTTTTTTTTTTTTTCTTTTTCTTCCTGCTGGGACAGGTCAGTCAGGCCACCTTGACTTTCAGAAACACACAGGTGCCTGACCCTGAAGCTTTGTGGTTCCCTGGGCATCACTTCATCACCTATGACAGGACACTGAAGCAGGAAAGATGTCTGCAAACAGCAACTCTTCTAGCCAACACAAACAGGCCAGAAAGACATCAGACCAGTATCCAAAGAGCAGTGTGAAAGCTGAATACAGCATGGATCCAAGTTTAATTCTGTTTAGTTGGGGAGGGAAGTCTAGAGCAAAACTGGTTAGGCATTGTAGTAACATTATACAATTTCCATTCATTATTATAAATGTTTCAATCTGCCTAGCATTGTTCCCTGGTTTCCTCTGTTGTGGTTAGGCTTTTGTGTGGAAATGTAACAGCACAGCTGCATGGAGGGTAGTGGGAAGGTTGCACTTAGGATTCAGATGAGTGCTGGCCGTCCCTTGGAAATGCTGCCTTGCTCAGTGGGGATGTGGGAGCTGTCAACAGCTCCCCTACTGCTGCCCTGGGATAACTAGGGTTAAAAATACCCTTCTGAGTAGGCTCCTGTTTGTCCAACACCTGACTGCTATTTTTGTGTTACCCAGGGCAGGCTTTCTGTGTGAGCTTAGATATATCACACTGTGTAAAACTGTCAGACAGTTGGTGCTTAAGCAGAGCAAATGTGACTGGTTTTAGCCTTAGTAAAATCAATATGATACTATTCTTGCTTTCAAAATGTCAAGTGAAATATCTCTGTGTGTTTTCCAGGTCTCTAGAAGCCCACAGCTGTTCCCTGAGCCCAGTCATGATACAACAAGGTGAGTTTTGCTCAGCTTCCATGGAGAAGCCTACTTCAAAATAGGAGCAATGCAGTATGCCAAAATGACAGCAACTTCTGGGCATCATGATGGAGCAATCCACCTACTCCTGGAGGTCCTCAGGGCTTCTGGCAAGGGACAGCACCAGGAAAACTCCCTGCCATGTGCTTTGCATTGGATAATACCAATGTCAAAAACACAACAGGAAAATGTAGATTTTTGTTAGGTTACATCTTGTCTTTCTCAATTTTGGTGGTTCATGTGGAAACAAATATTCTCATGCCCTGTGCCTGCTGGACTGGGGAGATATTCCCTTGAGAAAGCCCTTGCAGATGATTCTTGTTCCCACTCAGACCTGGAGGAAGAGCATGGTGGTTGGGTTATGTGCGGCTGAAAAGCTGGAGGCACCAGGGAGGGCTGGGCAGTTCTGGGCCCAGGGACTGGAAAACTGCTCCAGGGAATAGGCTGGCAAGGTCAGCCCCCCTAAACTGACTGAGGGTTGTTGTCTTGGAGCATGCACTGGCAACAGCTTGCAGTGAGGAAAAATGCTGAGGGACTCTCGACACCTTCCACAGAAAGTCAAGACTTGAGGAAGGTGGTCCAAGGATTGGCTATGGTATTTGCTTGAGCATGAAGGGTCTAGAGCACAGGTCTTATGAGGAGTGGCTGAGGGAACTGGGGCTGTTCAGCCCAGAAAAGAGGACGCTGAAGGGAAACCACCTTCCTGTAAGGTGGTTGGAGACAGGTGGGGGCTGGTGTTTTCTCCAAGGAAGCAGTGACAAGAGGAAACAACTTCAGCTTCCGCCAATGGAGGTTTAGGTTGGATATGAGGAACAGTTTCTTCCCCAGATGAGTTGTCAAGCCCTGGGACAGGCTGCCCAGGGCAGTGGTGGAGTCCTGATCCCTGGAGGGGTTTTTAAGCTGTGTAGATGTGGTGCTGAGGGATGGGGTTTAGTGGTGAGCTGGCTGTGCTGGGTTAATGGTTGGACTCGGGTCTCCTAAAGGTCTGTTCCAACCCAAGTGGTCCTATGGTTCTATCGGGGCAGTGAGTGGCCTTATGTGCCAGAGGATTGCTAGGCAGGCTGTGACCCCGCGGGCAGGGGACCTGCCTTAGGGACAAAACTGCACTTGGTGTTTAACCACAGCTCCAGCAACCGGCTCAGAGGTGGACAGAAGGTGTCCTATCCAGACTCTAGGGGCTGCAGCCCTTTCCCTCCATCAGCTCAGTCACGTTCACGCCATGCACCGGGCCAGCCCCAGACCATCGAGTGCTCCTGATCCACAAAGCTTGTCCCCGGGGCCGCTCCTCCTCCGCTTTCCCGGCCCGCCATGCTTCGGCAGGCCGCTGCGGTGGGCTGTCCCCCCGAGCCGGTGGGCTGTCCCCGGGAGCCGCACTACAGCTCCCAGGCTGCTCCGGGGCGGGCGGTTCCCGTCTGCTGGGCGGCGGGACAAAAGCGGGGGCGCGGGGGAAGTGCCGCCAGCCGAGCGGAGCGCGGCCGTGCCGTGCCGGGCCCCGCAGCGGCATGGTGCGCGGCCGGCGGCGCGGCCCGCGGGCAGCCTAGGAGCCGAGCCGGGCGATGCGGGGCCGGGCCGGGTGCCGCCGCCTCCGCGATGCTCCGCCGCAGCCTCAGTCGCCTGGTGAGTGCGGGGTCGGGGCGCGGGTGTGTACAGGGAAAAGTCCATTAATGTGATTGTTAATTGCCTTGTATCGGGCTTGGTTTCGCGGAGGGGGGGTGGGTGGACGCGGCGCTCCCGGGCCGCTCCCGCCAGAGCTGCAGCTGCAGCTCCCTCCCTTGCGAAACCTCCCGGCTAGGGCCCTGCCCGCGCTGCGGCTCTTCGCCACAAGTTGCTTTTGCTGCGAGAGTCCAAATCTTTCTGGGTTTTTCTTTCCTTTTATTTTTTTTATTTTCTTTTTTTGTTTGTTTGTTTGGGTTTTTGTTGTTGTTGTTGTTTTGGTTTTTTACCTGCCCTCCCCCCCAAAAAAAACCCCAAAGCTCAGCAGCCCCCCAGACCTAGAGGAGGGCACTTCCCAGTCCCTGGCAGCATGCACCCAACATCGCCTGGCTCTAGGCCGGGCGAGGTGCGGGGTCGCGCTCAGGGTGCTGCTGCTCCGCCGCTTCTCCACCCGCTTCGTCTCCCCAAACACGTTCAAAACCCTCCGGGTGCCACATAAGCTACTTGGGAGATTTCTCCGTGACCTCATTGCTTGGCCTGAACTCTGTAATTACTCATTTTTTCCCCTGCCCCGGCAAGTTCGTGGTAAAAAGCAGCGTTTTAACACCCTTCGGGAGCTCCTGTGTCTTTAGCAGAGCCGTTTCTTGCGCAGTGCGTAGGTAACAAAGTTCCTAGAGTTGGAGCATCAGGCAGATGCTGTGGGTACAGCATTTACACCCTTGGAGGCTCACCAGCTGCTTCCCGAGGCACCGTGCACCTCTTAGCACCTACTTACCTCCCAGTTACTGGGTTTTGCCTTCTGCTGGCCTATGCTGGGGGATGTATTTTCACATTCGCTTCTGGTTTTGAGCATTCTATTTGTGCTGGATCTTCAGGCGTCCAGCACAAAGGGACTCTAACCTTTTTAAGTCTGGAGGTAGCTCTGCAGAAGTTCTAAGGGGAAAGAAAACGGATAATTTCCCCATTTGTAGGTTGTATTTCTGTTGCAGGCTTTAGGTTAGCCCTGTAGAGTACACACCTACTGTAACTATTGTTTTGCAGCCCCAGGGAAAATGCATCAAATCTAGTCTCAGTGCACTGAGTTTTTTAATTGATGACTTTGAATTTAACTCTGTCTTGTGCTATGTGCTTCCTACCCTGCCCTGACTCAAGACTTTTTCTAAGTTGCGTCAGGAGGCATTTAGGGTACAGAGCATCTATCCTGTGTTCAGTTACAAGTGTTCTCAAATAGGCTGCCTCCTGTCAGCAGGTACCCACAGAGGTGCCAGCTCTCTCTCCCCTCACAGTCCTTCTGCACGGGGAGGGGATGTGCACTGCTGCTGGGGCGTGGTGTCCACCAGAGTGAAAAGAAACAATCCTGTGCATTGAACCCAGGTATTTCACAGAATGGTGGTGTTTGGATGGGACCTCTGAAGATCATCTAGTCCAACCTCACTGCTAGAGCAGGATCATCTAGAGTCAACCACTCAGGGACACATTCAGGTGAATTTGGAATGCCTCCAGAGATGAAGACTCCCCAGACTCTCTGGGTAGCCTGTTCTGGTGCCCTCAAAGTGAAGAGTATTTTCCTTATGTTTATGTCAAACCTCCTGCGTTCCGATTTGTGACAATTTCTAACTGCTTTGTTTTAGGCCAAACTGCTGCAGCATGTTTGGAAGGTTAGAGGTAGTTTTCTGGTTAGAGGAACAACTTTGCTTAAGGCTCAGGGCATCTACAGTGTTGTTGAGGGGTTTTAGACATTTTTCCACCTACTGGCTTTGTAAGTGGTGTTTGAGGAGCAACGAGCTGCTTGCTACCAAGCTGCTGCAGGTGGTGTGGGTCCCTCAGCCTTGGCAGATGGCAGCACCCACTGTACTGCTGCATCTCTGTCCTATCCCCAGCTCTGTGGGTCTCCCAGGAGGTTTGGGTCAATCCTCACTCCTGCTCTATGGGAGGAGAGAACAGCCCATGCTGATTTCCACGGAGGTATTCCCAATATGCCACCCTGCTGTTGGTCCATAGGAATGGCACGGGGCTTGTCTTGTGGCAATGGCATTGCAGAAAATTCACTGCAGTTATTAAAGGCTGTAGATTATCTGACACTTAAGGTCCCATAGGGCTGCTCAGACGTCACCTCTCCACTGCATGGTCTCTGCCAGAGGCTCATAGATACCAGCAGATATTAAAAGTCCTGTTTATAGGTGTACTTCACAGCTTATGCATGATGAGTGTGCCTTGCCCTATCAACATGACTACATGGCTCTGTTTCCCCCTTCCATAAACTTTTATCCTGGATAGGGTACAAAACAGGATGGTAGAAAGAGCAAGAAGAGCAGGGTGATGCATGTGGGCCTGCTTTGCTACTCTGGGGTACAGACCAACACTCTGCAGAAAAAAAAAAAAAGAGGATTCTGAGCTTCAGTTTACACCCACAGGGTGATGCATGAGGATTCTGAGTTTCAGTTTACTTCTCTGAAATCATCCCTGCCAAAAGAAGAGGAGCTGAGATCGTTGTAGGGAGGCAAGATTGAATTGCCACAGTTAATCCACTTGCAGGACATACTGTCAATTTGAAATATAACTTTAATTCTTTTTTGGAAATAGATTCTGGCATTGGAGCCTTTATTTTTAGTCTGGATGCTGCTTGTACAGCTGTTGTGGAGGGGATGCAGGAGTAGAGCAGGGAAGTGTGTCAGTGATCAGGGGGGGGTTTGGGTCTGTCTCCTTGTGCTGGGCTTCTTGCAGGAATGAAGCAAGTGCTGCTCGCTTCCAGACTTGCTTGCAGACACCTGGGAAGTGCTTCTCCTTGTGTGAAGCATTAGAGATAATGTGCATTTTTTCCCAGAATTACTTTTCCTGGGTTCATCCAAAGCATGGAGACTGCTGTGCCTCCAGGCCACAGCTGCACCTCACAGCTCTGCTGATGCTGCTAGGCTACTGCTGATCCAGACTGGTGTAGGAATGGAGAAATACAGAAAGAGAAGCTGCTGGTTTCAGTTATTTTCCCCCCATATTTGCTTTTATTTAAGCCCATCCTGGAAGTGAGCCCCAGGGGGTGTTGCTCTGCTCTTGGTGCAGAAGGGATGAGGTGGAGGGTGTAGGGGAAGCACCCTGAGGTGCACACCTTCCTCTCAGGGTGCCCACTTCTTGCTTGTGATGATGTTCCCACCTGGGCCTCTTGGCTTTGTGGTTAGTAGGGGTCCTTGCTCTGGCATTTTTCTTGTTGAAAGCCCAGGATAAGTAAGAAAATAACAATTGGTCTGTAACTGAGAGTGAAAGTCTTTGGTTTGTGTTTGTGCTATGTCTAACAACAGGACCTTAGTTGTGTTACTCCCTTTTAATTAAATACTTTGGGGCCTGATCCTCTTTGCAGCCTGTGCCCTGGTAAATCCCTGGTGTTTAGCGAGTCCTGGGCTGATCCTGAGCTGCTGGCTCCCGAGAACATTGCTTGACGTTGGAGGAAAGAAGATACCTCTTAGATGAGTGTGCAGGACTTGTCCCTGGGCTGGACCTGCGTTGTGACTTGGTGCCTTTGCCTTGCAGGCTGCTGCTGATGTTCTTTTGCTGGTCGTCTCCTGAGGGCTCCATCTGGCCTGACTGCCAGCAATGGGGGGTAGCCCCTTTGGCATTCACTCTCTCCTAGGACTTGTCCCTTGGTGTCCCTGCTGGAACACCTTGGGCTTACCCACTTCACAGTCCTGGGGGAAGGTAAGGAAAGAGAAGAGGGTTTGTTTTGTGCAGCCCTAAACCAGCTGCTGCTCTGAATTTACGTGGTGGTGCTGCTTTCTCATGGAGCTTTTCTATTTGAGGCTCATTTTTATTTATTTTTTTTAAGGGCATGCAAAGTACCAGGCAGGGTTGCAGCAGGACAGGCACTTGAAGTAAAGCTTTAATGTCACATGGAACTTGTCACCTCTGTGGGGGGCTGCCCCAGCCAGTTCCCCAGGCACTGCTTCACCTCTTGACTTTGCATCCCCTGGCTGTGCCTGCTGTGCTGCTGATGTTCTCGAAACAGCAGGGAAGGGTTTCTCTCACTGAAGTGCTTGCAAGTGTCACAAGTTTCCTTACTCTTCCCAAAGCAGTGAGGGGGATTGGTCCTGTCTCTGGGGGTGAGGACTCACCTGCATACAAAGCAGTGCCTGGTGTGAGATTTTGCTCTCTGCTTTAGTTTTTCAAAGCCCCTTTAGATTTTTTTTTTTTTTTTCCCAAAGGTCATCTGACCGTAAGTGCCCTCCAGCTCCACACACTGCAGGAGGGAAAGCTGGTGCTGCCAATGGAAGGAAGTTTGGGTCTAGCTGCCCCACCACAGGCAGAGGCATCAGTAGGACTGGCATGTGGTGATTTGCCTCCTTGTGTCCCCAAAGCCCTGCCTGGGGAGGAAGAGAGGCAGGAGGAAGGCCTCAGAGAAGGCGTGTGTTGACTCAAGAGCATGTGTGGAGGTTGGGGAAGTGATTCAAGCCTCAGAAGGAGCAGAGCAGATGGTGATGCTGAACCCTGTGGGGCAGGTCCTACTTAGTACACTGCAGGAAAATACCTCTATTGAGACCTATTCACATGGCAGAAAAAGAGAAACGGCCCAAAGTCACTTTCCAGAAGGGAAATAAATTCCCTGTTGGCAATGGGAAGTAGGCAAGGAGGAGGGGCAGAGGTTGGTGGGAATTGTCTCTGAGGTGCCTGGGAGCTGCACATTACTGGCTGCCACCCACTTGAACCCTGCCCAGCTCCTGGTGGGGGAAAGCTGGAGTATGTCTTGTGGGAGATGTCTGAGTCTGGAGTGAGGGACGCTGATTTACGCTCCCGTCTTTAGTTTTCACAGCAAATGTGTAGCGGAGTCTATTTTGGGACGCGGAGCACATCTGCGACTCTTTCACACTTGCTTTTCTGTCTTTTTTTTTGGTGAGCGTGAACCAAACATTACAGTGTGTGACTGCAGTTTCTATTCTAATAAAGAAGAGCATAGGTAGGAGTTGGAAGCCTTGAGAATTGCACTTTTTTTTTTTTTTCCCCCCTCCTAGTCCAGCCGCGTTCACACCTGGAGGGTGAGGTTGCGTGTCGAATACCTCACGCCTGACTGCCAACTTCTGCTAGTAGCATTTTGCTTTCATTAAACATGACAGAAACCTGCATGCAGCAAAGAGTGGAGCAGTGGCAGTTCTGCTTGGAGAAATCCCACACTTCAAAAGAGTGTGGATTTTAATGAAGTGGCTTGAATTTTTCATGACCGTTGCTGGAGTTTGTTTTGTAACTGAACGTGAGAGCAGAGTTCTGTGTGCTCAGAGCCAGTTCCCCTATAGCAGCCACAGGGCACCCTATGACTGACCACAGAGAAGACAACAGAGGCTCAAATTGGGAACCTGGAGCTGCAAAAGAGGCTTCCTGAGGGGCTGCAGACTTGGTGATGCTCCTACCCTGGAAAATGGGGACAGAGGACTTTCTCAAGTTCCTTTAACTGTTTAACATTTCAAAGCAACCTCCTAACCATAGCCTTACTCCCAGGAATAGCTCAACCATTTGGCTAAAAATAAATAAAAATCAAACAAAAATCAGCCAAGCAGCTGCATGGAAAAATATTCATGCATGCAGTGTGAGTTTGGAGAGGTCAGAAATGGCTGTAAGGAGGGATTGGAAAGCATTGGTCAAACATTAATGATACATGGTGCTGCCAGTTAAACCTGTGGCAGACAGAAACTTCTCTGTGGAGTGTAACAAGTGTTTGGAGGCTGTGTTTTATTCTTAACTCAAACCCGTTTTTGTCTGCAGTTGGTATTTTGCTTGGAATAATAATGATTGTCTGGGATGTGTGGGGAAGATGTGGAGCTGAGTTGCAGCTGAAGGCATGGTGCTTTGCTTTTAACAATAAAAATTGTAAAAGCAAACAAGCTGTCTATTAATAGTAGGCTTTTCAGCCTTGCTTTAATTTCATCCTGTTACCCTTGGTTTATGCACTTCCTTTCCCATTAAAACTGCTGTTTTCTGGCTGTGACCGTTGATGTGGGTAGATTTAGACTAGATATTAGAAAAATTCTTTACAGTGAGAGTGATGAGACACTGGAACAGGAAGGTTGTGGATACCCCTTCCCTGGAGGTGTTTAAGGCCAGGTTGGACAGGCTCTTGAGCAACCTGATCCAGTGGAAGGTGTCCCTGCCCATGAGCTAAAGGGTTGGAAGTAGGTAATCTTTAAGGTGCCTTGCAACTCAAATTATCCTATGAATTTATCTATGTCACCTCTAGTGGAGACATTTTTTTTTTTAACTGCTAGTTAAAAGCAAAGCTGGTGGAGAACATTACTGGAGTCTATCAGCCAGAAGAAACCTTCACACCCAAACTGGTTCTTGTTCAGCCAGTGATGATGTTTCTAGCCATGCAGGTTGTGTCCCTGTGAGCGTCTGCCTCCTGCAGTACCCATGCTTGTATCTTAACTGCATCAGAAAAAACAGCCTTTGGCTGCCAATTCCTCAAGGTGTGGGACTCCTCTTGGGGGGACCTTAACCTGCTGTCCTTGCTGAGAAAATGTGGGGTGGGCAAGCGGGAGGACACCCCTTGTGATACCTGCAACTGAGACCTGCCCGCTGGAGGAGCTGGCATCTCCATGGCAGTGGTAAGGGAGTCACTGAGCTGCCTCCTGGGTGTCTGGGAAGGCTGAGTTTTCCAAGCAGCTTGAACATGGGATGGCTGGGTGCACTGCTAAGCCATTTGCTTTGCCCTGAAAATGTTTGCTCACGGGACTTTTTGAGGGAGTTTCCTGTATTTAGTTGTGTGTAGGAAGCAGGCAGGGCAGAGGTTTTGCTGCTCAGCTGGTCACTTTGGTGGCCTTCTGCCCAAAAGTGCCCCCAGGTTCCCCACTAAGCTCTGCCTGGGGGAGCAAGTTAGGTTAAGGTGGGGAGCTCTTGCCCTGGATAGGCTATCCCAAGGTGATCTCAGAAAATGCTTTACTTATAGTTTGTGGTTTTTGTTTTTTTGTTTTTTTTAAATCTGCCTCTCATGGCTCATCTCAGAAATATTTCTGTATTTGCTGAGGTCTGCTGTTGGGAAGGATGGGCTGGTGTTTGCTGAGCAGGTTTTGCCAGTGTTGTATGCAGGGTGTTGTGGACTTGACACCTGCCTGTGCTCTCCCCAGCACCCAGACCTAGGCTTTGAGCTTTGCAGGTGTTGCCTAAACTGCACAGGAGCTGTAGAACCCTGCTCTCATGTCCTGCTGCCTCTGACACCACCAGCTCCTTTATCTCTTGCAAGTGGTGTCTGTTTCTTTTCCTTCCTATCCTAACACCAAGCAATATTGAGGTTTGGTCTGTTTCACTCTTTTCCCTCATTCAGCTGGAGATCTGCCGCTTTCTCTCTAACTGGGGGGCACCATGCAGATGCCAGGTTGCAGGCAGAACTGATCCCCCCAGCAACTCAGGGTGCCATGCTGTGGCTATCTGCTGCCTGCTGTTGGTTGAGCAGTGCTGCTGAGGAGCCTCACACTGCTGGGTGGTTGCTGGCAGCCAGTGCTGTGTGAAGGACACGTTGGTGTGGTGTGCTGTGCTCAGACCACTTCTTGCTTTGAGGGACACTGTGCCAGTCACAAAGTGTGTCCTGCTCATTAGAAATGGGTAATGAGGACACTGCTACTCATATTGATGATGATTGTCGGCCATTTCTGTTGTTTGGTTGGGGTTTTGTTATTTCTTTTTATTTTTACTTTAATTATTCCATAATAATCTCTCTCCTGTAGCTTTGCTCTCTGACTCCCTACACCCTTTCTACAGAGCTGGCTCCACAAGCACAAGGCTGCTCCCTGTGTAACCATCACACTGCAGGTTGCTGAATTATTTAGGGTTACCCAACATCCAGCCAGTAAGTTATTCACTAGCATCTGTCTGAAATTGGTTAAGTTTGATTTGTGTAGCTAGAATTTTGCTTTTTGTCTTAAACTCATCTCCAAGACTGGTGCATGGAGCTGTGCATGGACTTGCCACGACCCTTCCATGGCAGCAGAGTGATACCAGTACTGCCTGTATGCTGGAATAAATGGGAGGCTGCTTTAGGCATAGTTTACTAACTTGTAGCCTGGGGAAACTCTGAAACTTTCCTGTTTTAGATGATCTCCTACAGCCCTTGCCCTCACCTGGCTGCTGGGTCAGGAACAGCCTGTTCTGCCTGGAGGCTGCAGCAACTTAAATATATATATATATGCATTAAATATGCATGTATGCAATATGTACACATTAAATATGCATAGCAGCAATATATATACAGGTGCATTTAAAAAAAATTATTTTTGCTTAGAAGATTTCTCAGCCTTTGCCAAAATCCAGGGAGCTACCAGCCAGTGACTGGCACAAAGTCCTGCTGTGATGGCCTCCAAGTGCATTTGGATATGCAGGTAGGACAGTCTGGCTGGATAGGGAGAGGACCTGGCTGGCACAGCAAGAGACTTGCTGGTGGAAGGGCAGCAGTCCTGGGGTGTGCTTTCCCTGCTCTCCCTTGGTTTTGATGCTGTTGTAGGGATGCTCACTGCTGCTGCTCAAAACCAATGCTGTGAGAAAATATTTTTTTTTTTTTTTAGCTCCTTATGCAAACCCTTCCACACATGATCTGCAGTATGGCCATCTCACTTAGAATCAGAGATGTGTGGACTGCAAGACACCTCTCAGATCATCAAATCCAATCATTAACCCAGCACTGGTGCTAGGTCACCACTAAACCTTGTCCCTCAGCACCACATCTACATGGCTTTGAAACCCCTCCAGGGATGGGGACTCCACCACTGCCCTGGGCAGCCTAGGCTAGACCTTGACAACTCTCGGGAAAGAAATTGTTCCTTGTGTCCAACTTAAACCTCCCCTGCTCTTTCCTTTTGTCCTTGTCACTTGTTCCTTGGGAGAAGAGACCAACCCCTACCTATCTCCAACCTCCTTTCAGGGAGTTGTAGAGATCCAGAAGGTCTCCCCTCAGCTTCCTTTTCTCCAGCTTCAGCACCAACAATTCTGATCCAGTTTAAGGGCCAATTTAAATAGGATCACCATCAGCCTGTGCCCAGGGTTCCAGAAATGCTAAGGGCTCTCAAAGCCAGACAAAGCCCCAGTTTCCTTGTTAGTAAGAACCCCTGGCCAAGATCTTAGCTGTAGTGACAGCTCAGGGAGGGGATAGGACTCATTTTTGGGCACTTGTTGCATCTTGCTGACTGTAGTTGCTATTTTCCTCCCCAAAACTTTTGAGTCTTTTTTTTTTTTTTTTTTTTTGAGATAGAATTCCAGTTGAAGCCAGTTTAGGTTAAAAGCATGCCTGCTCTTGACCTCCAGCTGTAACTGATAGTGTTTGTAGTCCTGCTCTCCTTAATGAAAGCTTAATGCACTTATTTTTGATCTGGCTGTTTGTAAAGGGCTTTTTGTTTCCCTCCTGCAGCAGAAGGGAGGGGCGAGCTGTGGTGGTGGGGGGTTCTGCGAGCAAATCTGCCTTAGTTTTGTTAACAGCTTGAAGATTCCTGTTAACCTCCTTCTTGGGCTTGGATGAGTAATGGTTTGCTGAGGGCTTTTTGCTCAGTGAGTTCAGCTGAATTGTGCAGGATCTGTAGGTGGAAGGACCCTTGCTCTGGCCCCAGCCTTGCTTTCGTCGGGTGTATGCTGACAGCTTGGTAACTTCTAGCTGTGTGTTTTCAAAGGGGCAGCAGGCAGCCCTTTTGTCTGGCCTTATCTTAAAGTAAGCTGTACTCCTTAGCAAGATTTTACAAGACTGTTGAGGTGGGAAACAGAGGCAACATTCACTTCATAGCTGTAATTTTGGTTGCGATATCGTGGCGACCGCACTGGTTTGCAAAACAGGGATCCTATTGTTCTTGTGCCATAAGGGAACTAGAAAAGCTGAGTAAGATGTGCAACAAGCAAGACTAGACAATTTGAAGGGTTTCTTTGGTATTGCCATCCAAGATCTTTTCAGCAGTAATAAAAATTAAGTGCTGCTAGGCTGCAGTGACACTGTGCTTGGTCGCCTGGGTCTCAACTGGTTTAAGAGGGGAAAGAAAAAAAAATCTCACTGCTGGGAAGTTAAATGTAGGAGGGAAAAAAATCCCCTCTGTGAGCAGCCCTGCCATCTTTCATTATGATTTCTGTGTAATTCCTGCCCAGTGTTCTCACAAAGCCAGGTGACTGCTGCCTGTAGGGACAAGGGGTGATATGAGGTCCTGGGCACTGCTTGGAGCTGGGGGGGGGGGGGGGTCTCAGACCACACTGAGGGCACCCACTTGTCAGCAGCTTCACTCTTCCAAGGGCTACAAAGCCAAGCTTAAAAGGCAATACTGATTTATTGTTACTATTTTGGCTTGGAGGATGTTGCTTTGCATGCCAGTTTTGTTCCCTGAGTTGTGAAAGTTTTTATTATTTCTGGGGTTTTTTGTTTGCTTGCTTGCTTGTTTGGTTTGGGTTTCTTTTGTTTGTTTGCTTGTTTGAGAGGGTTTTTATGGGGTGTTTTCGTGTGTTTTTTGTGTTTGTTTTTTTTTTCTTTTTTTATACTTTTGCCTCTCTTCTCCTTCCTTGCAGCTCACCTTTTGTTTGCTCAGGGAGGGAGGCAGGCAGTAAAATGGGCTCCCATGCCCAGAGGGCTGTGGTGCAGTATGTCATTTCCAAGAGCTGGTTTCTTCCAGTGCAGTTGAATGGATGGAAGTGGGACTTTCCACTTGACAAGTACCATTCCAGTAAGTGCAGAGTGGGAAGATCAGATGAGTAGAGAGGAAACCTTGGGAGAAGGCACTTGTCTTGATAACTATGAGAGCAGGAACGCCCTTATCCCGGTGCCTGTCTAGGGAAAGTGGCGGATGGGATGGATGTGAGTCAGCTCCCAGGGTGCTGGCAGGATGGGCTCACTTCTGCAGCTGGCAGTACTGGGATGGACCACACCAAAACCACTTGAGCACCAAGCCCAGCATCCCAGGGCCAGCTCAGACCTCATCTCTCTGTCCCTGTGGATAAGCAGATTTCCCTCCTGGTGCCAAACGTGCTGCTGGTGTTGCTTGGTCAGCTCTGGGCAGTGTGTGCTTTGCAGCTACGTTACCCAGCCCAGTAAGAACATGAGCCAAAAGGATTTCCTGAAGATAAACAATTTTAGGCCACATGTCGAGGATTTTTCTCCTGACTGGGTGGATTGCACTGCTCTGATATCCTAGTATAACTGTGCTTGTAGCCCCAAGGGTAAAGCTGTTGGTTACTGTGGGATCCAGGGATGAAAGTACTCCCAATGGCATCTGGGGCATGTGGAGCTGATTTTGATTGTGGAGCAGGGGGTGAAGTAGATGATTTCTCTCTCTTATCTCCCTTTTATCTCCTGTTACTTCTATGGAAACATTTCTCTGCAGTACAGCAAGGGGAGTTAGAAAACCACAACTTTTACTTCATTGGAGTCAAAAAACTGAATCTGAACCAGCCTGAATGAGCAGCATGGTTGGACTGAGACCTCAGGTACCCATTGCAGGAGGTGAGGGCACCCTGTGATGCTGGTATGGAGGTTGGCCATGCCTGGCAGCCTGAATCTGCCCCCTCATCCCTCCCAATGGCACAACAGCCTTAGGGGCCAGCTTGACTGGCGTGTGTGTGTGTATGTGATGCAGACTGGGCTGACCTGGGTACCAGCCCTTGCTTCTAGGGGTTGCAGCAGTGCATCTTGGCAAGGGATTTGGCAGCCTCTGCCCTGGTGGGTGGGCGGCTGGGTCTGCTTACTTCCCAGGGGGAGACTGCTCTGGGAAATGGGCTCCTTGCTGGTCAGCCAAAGTCCAGCTCTAAAATGCTGAGGAAAAACTTTAATAAGGGCAAAATGTTTGTAGGTGGCAGAGGTCAGAGGGATGTCTGGCTGTGCTGCCATGCATAACCTAGTATTTAGGTTTTTTTTTTTTTTATTTGTTTCCATAACTGAAGAGCTCAGGATTTCAGAGAACCAGAAAGCAGTGGGAAAACCAACAAATTACAGCTTTGCTGGCTGATGCAAGCATGGACAATTGCTAACTTGGAGTGGTTTTTTTGTTTGTTTTTGTTTTTTTGGTTTTTTTTCCCCCTGTTTTCACTTACTTTAATTTTTGCCAGGGCAAATCACTGCTCTGAAGAGCTCTATGCCCTGCAAAAATAGCTGCTGATGAGCAGACATATGTGCACAGCTTGAGGTGGGGACAGGAGGGAGGTGGAGGGTTGAAGATGGGAAGACCTCATCGTATTTGCTTTGTGACCTCTGTAAAACATTTGGCTCTTATTCAAAGTCCTTTTTCCTGTTCTCAAGTCTGAAGTGTTCCTACAAGCCTGAATTTTATATGCCGGCAGCATGCTGGTCGAACTCTGCTTTTGGACTGCCAAAAATAAAAATGTGCTGCCTGCCTTTGAAGCTTGAGTGATGGTTTCATAACCCTGGCTGCCAACAGGGCAGGGAGAAAGAGTTGAGATCCTGAAAACTTCCAAAGATGGATGGTTGTGTTTGAACAGGACCAACAGCACGAAGCAGCAGTGCTGAAGTAATGTTATCTCAGTCAACGTCTGCTGCCTCTGGTCTGGGTTTGGCTTTCTGCATCATATGTGGATATGGCTTTCTGCAGGAAGCTACTGGGCTGAGGCTGTGGTGAGGGACAATGTGGCAGATTTGGGGGAAGATGCAGTACTGTGTGACTTGAGGGCGGACTGTCATTAGATGAAAAAAGCAAAACTCAACCAAACCAAGACCCACACCAAAAAAGCTCTTTTCAGCTGTCACCACTGTTTGTGACACTCCCTGAGTCCAGGAGAGGGCTGGACCCTCCTGTAAATTTATTATCTGGTTTAAAAAAAAAAAGCCTTGTATTTCCTCTCTCCACCCTTCTTAAATCTTTCAAGTAGCCCTTTTCCTGATTCTCCCCGCCCCACGGTGTCTCTGCTTTTATCGGTGGCTTTGTTGGTCAAGTCAGCTTTTCCAGGAGACTCAGCCTGCTTGGGCTCTGCTGTTCTCCAGTCTGTCGTCCTTGGTGAAGGTGATCCTCATGCAAGCCCATATGGTGAGACAGCATGTCCCCCTGGGACAGGGTACGTAGGGAAGTGCTCTGGCTGGGGCCCCTTGTGTCGCTGGGCACACCTTTGACTTGCATTAAGGATGTTGTGATCTGGGTTGATGCTGCTCTGCTGCACATCATCTGCGGCTTTGTCCCTAATGGGGACTAGGGATGAGGTCTGGGTGTTGAGCCCCGTCTTGTGTTGATCATAATGTAAAAAAAAAAAAAAAAAAGGCATTAGTCCTTTTGGAGGTTGGAAAGGACAGCCTTTAAGTGTTCCTTCCAAGGGTTCAGTGGTTTTCCCATGGCTCCTCTGTTGCTTTTGCTTGTTGTTCTGCTTGGTCTAGAGGCTTGCATGGTTACCTCCTGCTTAGCTCAGCTGGAGCTGGCTTTTCCCCAATGGTCAGTGCTTGGTGGTCCTGTTCTCTCTCTCTCCTTGAATATCAGTAGGATTTATCAGTAGGAGCTTCAGGCTCAAACGGGGCAGAAGGGATGCTAGTTGAAATTTCAACCTTTTGCTCTCCCAAGATATCAGCCCTTCCCTCTTCCACTTAGGGGTGAGCAGCGAAAGTCCCCTCCGGCGGGGAGCGAGCTCAGAGCTGTGCTCACCTTCAGCCCCTTATCTTGGACCTATGGGCTGTCAGTGTTTGAAATGCAATGTTGAGTTTTGTCCTCAAGGACTGTGTCATCGACCCTATCCCACGGGCACAGTGGGGTCAATCCTAATCAGTGGAGCTCTCTCTCTCCATCAGGAGATCTGCCTAAGAAATGTGGTCGGTGAGTGTGAGCATAGCCTGAGCTGCTAAATCATTAAGGGTTTTCTCCAAGCACTGCTTGGTCTTGCATAGAAATGATTTAAGGTCAAAGTCATAGAAAAATTGGCAAGAAAGTCTTCAATTAAAAATGTATCACTTGGGCTGCTGGATGCTTTGGGGAGGTTATGGTAAACTTGAGGAGGCTTTTTAACATTGTGGATACAGGTTTGTGGTTTGTTGTGTTTTTTTTTTTTTTTTTTTTCTGTGATGGTTCTGGGAATAACTGAAACAGGAGCTAGAACAGGCTGTTTTGGGAGGTGATGGTGGTATTTTTTGCAGGCTTTTTCTGTAAATCAGGTCGGCTCCTCCACTACTTTTGTGATAAATGAAACAATGCAGGAGTGATTAGACTTTAAACTATTCATGAGATCTAAGCCAAGTAATGTGATTTAATCTTTCTTCTGCATATATTTAATATAAGATATGATTTCATTCAAATGTTTGAGCTTTGTACTTGTACTGTATAATCATCTCTGGTTTTATCAGATTTTTTTTTTCAAATGCCTGTATTTTTTATTAATTTTTTTCCCCCTGTGAGTTATTTGTGTTTCCTTTGTGGCTTGGAGATATCTTCAGCAAACGTGAAAGGAGTATTTTTTGGTTAGTTAGCTCTGGTTTAGGTGCTTTTTGAAACTAGTAAATCAAATGGTAGGATGTTTTCTGTCTGCCACTATTTTTTTGCTGGAAATGGGGCCAGCAGGTAGCACAGACACTTGTTTTCCATATGGAGGATATAATTAATCACTATGTTTTGCAGCTGCCCTAGAAATAGCCCACTTAGAGCACCTCCTCATAAACAGTGGCTGCAGAGCACAGGGTCACCTCTCCTGTTGAACTCAGTCAAACTCCATTAATTTTTACTCAGGCTGGCTAATTTTTACCTAGTTTTGCAACTTTTATGAAGAGCTGCCTGGGTCCCGTTTGTGGTGCTGTGATGGATTCCCAGAAATATGGGAGGGTGGGTGAAGAGAAGCCTCTCTGAAAGGATGTTGTCCTGGGGCAGGACGTGTTTGTAGGGGAAGGATGCAGATGGAAAGGGAAAGAGGCATGAAGGGAGCCTTGCCCACAGTCAGGTGAAAAATTCAGGGGGTGCTATGGGCTGCAGGCATAATTTCACCACCTCTATGTAATGCTTCAAGAACTTCAAGTCATAAATGGTGTTGGGTCATTAGTTGCACCCATGTGCTTTTTTAGCCCTGGTCTGATGCCTTCAAATTGTACTTGTTCCTAACTCCTTAAAGAAAGATTTATAGCAAAGCCCAAGCCTTGCCTCACCTTCTTGATGTTTGTAGATGTCCAAGTTAATATTTGGACAACGTAGGAAAACGATGATCCCTAATGTCTCCTTTTTGGAGCTGCTGCTGGCAATAAGTGGGCTTTGTACAAAGCTGAAAGTGCAAGAAGATTGGGTTACACAAAAATATTTAGCAGAAATGTGTTCTGTCTGCATTTCTCCATGGCATGAGGATGGCTGTATCCCAGCAGCAGCACTTTGCCCTGCCATGCCTGCAGTGGTGCTGACCCTGTGGTTATTTATTACTGCAGCCTGGGCGCCTGGTCCTGCCCCAGCTGAGAAGCAAAGACAGATCGTGAGCTGCCAGCTCAGAAAGATGTTCCTGGCAGAACAGCTTCCCTAGCCTCATCTTTATCTCCTGTGATTTGTGTTTGATCTCTGGCTGCTGTCTTCCAACTGAGCTCCTTCAGGAGAAAGCTGGGTTGGATACTCTGCTGAGAGATTGAGTCGCTGATGGCCTTGGTTAAAGGCAGGGGGAGCCGAGCAGGAGCTCTGAAATGAAGCTTGAAACGTGGCAGGGCTGGAGCACCTCCTCTGTGGGGACAGGCTGGGAGAGTTGGGGTTCTCTTCTCATCCTGGGGAAGAGAAAGCTCTGGGGAGACCTTCTAGCAGCCTTCCAGTACCTGAAGGAGGCTACAGGAAAGCTGGGGTGGGATTTTTTACAAGGGTTTGTAGTGATAGGATGAGGGGGAATTAATTTAAGCTGGAAGAGGGGAGATTTAAGCTGGATGTTAGGACGAAATTCCTTACAGTGAGGGTGGTGAAACACTGGAACAGGTTACCCAGGATGGCTGTGGATGCCCCTTCTCTAGAAGTGTTCAAGGCCAGGACAGACAGGACCTTGAGCAACCTGGTCTAGTGGGAGGTATCCCAGGGGGGTTGGAACTAGATGATCTTCAAGGTCCCTTGCAACCCAAACCATTCTATGGTAACAAGAGACTTGCATCTTTGAGGCTGGTCTTCCCATGGTGCAAGCATGGTGCAATCAAAACTACCTCTTCCTGCTCTTGATTCCTGGTTTGTGTGCTGTCTCTCAGGCTGCTGCTTAGCATCTGCCAGCTGCTGGGAGCACTTCTGAGTTGCTGGGGTGTGGTATGGCAGGGAGGGGACTGGAGTCACCTACCAGCATCTCCACAGCCTCAGGGTTTGGTGGGAGGATGCAGTGTGGCTTCCCACGACATGGTCCTGAGGCTGTGGGCAGTCTAACTCCACTCATCTTTGGTGCCTCTGGTTCTCCCAGCGCTCCTGCAAGCACAATGCCTCGAGCAGAGAGGTGATGAAGTACATGTTGGGGGAATGAATTGTTTGTTCTTAAATAATCATTTTGTCAGGCTTAGCTCTAAACAGCAGAGAACAAACCTTTGTTTTTTGCTTGCACCAGCTGGCTCCTGCACCATGGGCTTGATGAAGCCCCACCAGGCAAGGGGGCAACTGTTTGAATTGTATCCAAGGAATATTTTCTTCCTTTTTTTTTTTTTTTACCATCAGAATTACAATTTTGAAGAAAGGCTGTTGGGGGAAAAGTCATCTAAATACTCTCCCTGCTAATCAGCATCTTTTATAATTTTCCCAAAAGCCTGGGTTGCCACCTAAGCCTCCTAAGTCTCTCCATTCAGAGCTGTTATTAAGATGCAGCAATCTATTAGTGACCCAGTGAGCTGCTCCAGGTGGGCTCATCAAAATAACATCTTTTAATTGCCAAGCTGAGCCCATGCCTCTCACCATGGGTGTTATTGTGGGAAGTGGGAAAAGTGGAGAGATGTGACTTGAAGCCTTTCAGCTGCTTGTATGGCTATGTGACACCAAGGGCTCGCCAAGGGAATGGGAAATGGAGTGCCAGGAGTGGTGGGAGTCTGGTTAGACCATGGAGGGAGGACTTCTGCTGCTGCTACCACAGAGGGTTTTGATGTCCCATGGAGGGGGTTACCATTATCTTTATAGGTGGTGCTTCAAATGACTGAAGGGGAGTTGAGGGGTAAAAACCCACGGAGGAGCTGGTGGTGATAACCTGGTAGTAGAGCAGAGTAGTGGCCTTGGTGTGAGCTAAGACACCACACCTGGGATTTGGCTTCTTCTCTTCACATGGTCCATGTTTTCCATGGCTAACTGTGGATAGTCTTGCAGAGTAGATACTTGGGGCTGTATTTCCTGGAGTATTTTAGCCAGGGCTTTGTTGCTTCCATGCCAATGTGTGTGTTGGCAAGCCCTCACCCCGGCTCCTTCCCATTGCTTGGCCGGCAGTGTGGGCAGGGGAAGTTCTTGTTTCCTCCCAGGGCTGGAGGGATGCTTGCCAGGCACACCCAGCTCCAGCTCCTGCCTGGGGACATGACAGGGCCTTCAGACTTGGGGACAATCTGTCTCTGCTCCCTGCTGCTGCTCTGGCATGGGTTGAATGGCTCTGCCTCCTGCTTCTGAGATGCAGGTTGGTGAGACCCACAGCTGCCACCTCCATAACACAGCAAATACATCAGGGACTCTTTTTTTGGGTCTGGTTTGTAGTTCAGATGATGTACTGTTCACTGCTGCAGGTGATGAGGCCGAGAAGGTAGCCAGCCCGAGCTGGCAGGTGGCACTCCCTGAATGGGAGCATGAACCTACCCAGCCTGTGTTTGGGGAGCTGGTTGCACCTGGTAGAGGTGGGGTGCTGGTGGCATCCAGGACGTGCTTGATAAAGGTAGTGGTTGGATTTGAATCACATAGAATCAACCAGGTTGGAAGAGACCTCAAGATCATAAAGTCCAATCAATCACCCAACCCTTAACTAATTAATTAGACCATGACACTGAGTGCCTCATCCAGGCTCTTCTTAAACACCTCCAGGGACGTCAATCCCACCACTTCCCTGAGCAGCCCATCCCAATGGCCAATCTCTCTTTCTGTGAAGAACTTTTTTCCTAAGATCTAAGCCTAAACTTTCCCCTGCACAGCTTGAGACTGTGTCCTCTTGTTCTGTTGCTGGTTCCCCAGGAGAAGAGACCAACCCCCACCTGGCTACAACCTCTCTTCAGGTGTGGATGGCAATAAGGTCTCCCCGGAGCCTCCTTCTCCAGTCTAAACACCCCCAACTCCCTCAGCCTCTCCTCATAGGGTTTGTATTCCAGACCTCTCCCAAGCTTTGTTGCCCTTCTCTGGACACGTTCCAGCATCTCAACATCTTTCTTGAACTGAGGAGCCCAGAACTGGACACAGGACTCAAGGTGTGGTCTAACCAATGTTGAGCACAGGGCAGGATGACTTCCCTGCTCCTGCTGGCCACACTATTCCTGATGCAGGTCAGGATGCCATTGGCCTTCTTGGCCACCTGGGCACACTGCTGGCTCATGTTCAGCTGCTGTCAACCAGTACCCCCAGGTCCCTTTCTGCCTGGCTGCTCTCCAGCCACTCTGTCCCAGCCTGTAGGGCTGCATGGGGTTGTTGTGGCCAATGTGTAGAACCCAGCATTTAGAAGTGTTAAATCTCATGCTGTTGGACTCTGACCATCTATCCAGCCTGGCAAGGTCCCTCTGCAGAGCCCTCCTACCCTCTAACAGATGGACACCTGCTCCCAGCTTGGTGTCATCTGCAAACTTACTGATGGACTCAATCCCCTTGTCCAGATCATGAATAATCTTAAAGGTCTTTTTCAGTTGAAACAATTTTATGATTCTATAACAAGGCACAGGGGTGTGAGAAGCTTTCTTACTCTGCTCTGAGCATCAGCTGCTGGAGGTCTGAGGCTGGTTGTAGCAAGAGCAGTCAGCACACCACACTTGGTTTGGGCATGGTGTAAAAACACATAGAATCATAGAATCAAGAAGGCTGGAAGAGACCTCAAAGATCATCGAGTCCAACCTGTCACCCTACACCTCATGCCTATCTAAACCATGGCACCAAGTGCCACGTCCAGTCCCCTCTTGAACACCTCCAGGGATGGTGACTCCACCACCTCCCTGGGCAGCACATTCCAATGGTCAACCACTCTCTCTGTGAAGAACTTTCTCCTCATTAAAGATGCTGAAGGCATGGGTGGGAGCAGGGGAAGGAAGAGCTGCTGCTTCCTTTGGGCATCAGGATCCATTGAATGGAAGAGCATGGCTTAGATTTTAATTGTGTATTTGATTTTTATACTTTGCTCTAGCAGCAGTTACTCCTAGGCCTTGCAGTCTTAGTGTGGTTGTTTCCAAAACATCTTTTCTCCAGCTGGGTTTTGCTTGCAGCTTGATAAGCTGCCTGCAATGGGCCCTTCAGACAACTGGGGTGCTGAGCCAGACATAGGGCACACCAGGACATCCACCCATGGCAGTCTGCCCCCATCCTGGGCAGCTAACACATGGTAGGGATTTGGCATTTTTGGCACCTGCCTTGGTGGGATTTCAAAGCAAACAAACTCTAGGGCTGAGGATTAATAAGGCTAAGTGGAGTATGAGTAGTATCTGCCAGTGCTCAAGCAGCTATGCTGCCTGCTAATGGCCTTCAACCATGAACAGTGCCAAATGTCTTCCCTGTTCATGTTTTAAAGCCCAAAACCTTAACTGTAAGATAACCTTAGCCTGCCCTAAGACCATTCTTTTTCCCCTGCCCCACTCTATCTGCTCTTAGTGGGTGTTTTAAATTCACTTAAAATTATCAAGTTCAACCTTGCAGAATGTTTCCTGCTGCTAGCCAGGTGTCCTCTCTTGGCTGCAAGTGTCTGTGACAGTGACACTTTATGTACAAAGTGGAACCTAGACAGAATGAAAAGCCAACATTTAAACTATTGCACAGGTTTGGTGCATTTGAAAATAGACTTTCCTGATCCACAGAGAACCTTGTGTACTGCCCAGCCTGCAGCTGAAAGCTGATGGAAATGGAGCCCACAGCTTTTCACCATCCACCCAAGAGCCTTCTTGGCAGAGTTGCTGGCCCAGGGCCCAAGTCATGAGTTTGTCAAGGGTTTTTAAATGGACTTATAGGATGCTGGAAATCTGATATTGAAGAGTTGAGTTGAAGTAGAGCCCTGTGGATTTCAGTGCATTCAGATCCCTTGTTTAGGATGTGTTGTTCTAGCACACTCTCCAGTGGATTGGAAGGAGGACCTGCCTTTAGTTTGCTGGGCATCATGTGTTCCCCTGGGAAGCCTGCAAGGGCTGTGGGGATGGCTGGGTCTCTGCTAGAGCCCAGTGTGGCTGTTCATGGGCTTCTGTTAGGATTTTGTGCAGGGGATGCTTTCCTCCTGCGGAGCCATTCTGAGTTTATTCTTGCTTCATTTCCCTTCATCCTTCCTCTGGCTGCTGCAGAGTAGGATGGCTGCCATCAAACCCAGGCTATCTGCACTTGTGCTAACTCTGACACTAAGCCATCTCTACTTGTGCCATCTCATTCTGCTTTAACTCCCAGCAAAACAAGTCCCCAGCACCCTGTGTGTCTTTGAGGAGTTTGTGATTCAAAACTGTCTGCTTTGTTTTATCTGAGTTTATCTGAGATTTTAAAATTGCAGAAGTGTATGTATTTTTAAGTCTGTGGTGGTGAGACACTTTGGGTGGACTTGAGGGTCTGACAACAGGAGAACAAGCATAAATGAGAGTGTAGTTTCCATCATCCTCTGTGGGGTCCTGGAATAAAGCCTGGAGCTGCTTTGGGAAGCTGGGGCAAGCTAAAGGACTCTCCAGGTTGGGACTAGGAATAGATGTATTGAAGATGAATTATATTCCTAATGGTTTGAAGTGCTTGGTGAATGTATATTCTCCTTCAAGAAGGAAAAATTGCCTGGCAGATGGGCACAGGCTGCAAGGAGAGATGGCAGCTGGTCTGCATAGGGCAGCAGCATGGTGAACAGAAGCGGTGACCTGTCCTGCTGGAGTGTAGGACATGCTGTGGTCCTGGGTAGTTGGTGGCTAAGCAGCAGTGGGGACCCCATGCTGCAAGCTCAATGTTGCCTTGGTTTTGCTCAATGACCTTGTGAGCCTCTTCCTTCTCTGTACTGGGGTGGAGAAGTGAAGTTTTCACGGATCCAGCTGTCTTTTATATAACAGAATGGTGCATTTGGAAACTGGAAGCTATTACATACAAATACTCGATGTTTTTTGAGCTAGTAGCTAATTTTTCCCTTTCCTGGTTGCCCAACAGTGTGCTGGGGAAGAGAAGCGAGTTGGGACACGTACTGTGGTGGTCGGGCACCGTCCTGTTTCGGAAACAGATGCGTACGTGGCACAGAAGTTCTGTGACAACAGGATCGTCTCCTCCAAGGTGAGCCTGCTCTGCTCTGCTGCTCTGGGAGCATCTCCCCTGTGTGCTCCCTGCTGGTGTGTTCACCCTGATGGTATGTGATGGAGGCACACTGAATTAGTCATGGAATCATAGAATCAAGGATTGTCTCCTCCAAGGTGAGCCTTCTCTGCTCTGCTGCCCTGGGTGCATCTCCCCTGTGTGCTCCCTGCTGGTGTGTTCACCCTGATGGTATATGATGGAGACACACTGAATTAGCTTCATAGAATCATTAAAGTTGGAAAAGACCTTTAAGATCAAGTCCAACCATAGCCTGACTACCATGACCACTAAGCTACATCCTGAAGCACCACATCTACATGCTTCTTGAACACCTCCAAAGATGGCAACTCCACCACCTCCCTGGGCAGCCTGTTCCAATGCCTGACCACTCTCTCAGTAAAGAGGTTTTTCCAAATAGCCAACCTAAACCTCCTTTGGCACAACTTAAACCCATTTCCTCTTGTCCTAGTGCTGATTACCTGGGAAAAGAGGCCAACACTGGCCTCACTACAACCTCCTTTCAGGTAGTTGTAGAGAGCAATAAAATTTCCCTTTAGTCTTTTCTTCTCCAGACTAAACCCTAGCTCCCTTAGCTGCTTCTCATATGATATGCTCTCCAAACCCCTCACCAGCCTAGTTGCTCTTTTCTGGACACGCTCAGTGCCTTTCCTATACTGTGGTGCCCAGAATTGAACACAGTACTCAAGCTGTGGCCTCACCAAGGCTGTGTATAGAATTCCTCAAGGATGGATATAAAAGTCCCTTAGCAAGTGGAGGAGCCTGGTATGTACTTTACCCCACAGTTCCAGCCTCTCCAATAGTATTTTTCCTTCTTGTCTGTCCCCTTGGGGGGTGCATTCCTGTTCCTTTGCCTGGATGAGAGCAAAACACATGGACACATTTGGTTTGTGGGTTTGCTTTTTTTGGGGTGTTTTTTTGGTTGTGGGTTTTGTTTTGTTTGCTTTTTTTTCTTTTTGCATGTTCACTGGCATCCTGTTTGGAAGGACAGGTTGAGTGTCGTGCAGCATTAGACAACAGCAACTCAGATTTGCAAAAAAGAGTGGGAATTATTTTATAAATGAATAGAAAAATATGATTCCTTTTTTTTTTTTTTTCCCTTTGGGTTTTTCCTCTCTTGAGATAGAACGAAAATAACCAGCTCTGTTTATCCCTTTGGATGAAAGGGGAAACATTCATAGGGTATTAATGCAGCTTTTGTTTATGGTGGAAAACTGTGATGACGCTCATCTGCCTTCTGCTTCACTTTTTTCCATGACATTCATGAAGCTGTTTCAAATGATTGGAAGCCAATTGGAGTAAAATATCAAACAAGTGGCATCTGATATTGTCAACACAGCTGGATACATATTGCTTAGGATTCAGGATGCTCAGCATACAGTTAGGCTTCAGTTTTACTCTCCTTGAGCTGTAAGGGGGGGGGGGGTGGGGGGTTTCCTCTCCTTTTTATACAGCTTAGACCTTATTTATTTTTATGTCTCTCTGCTGTCTGAGTTTATGCTGAGGAAGTTTGAAGTCTGCCCATATTTAACTCCTGTAATGTTCTCCTTGACGTTTCCCTGGCGTGCAAGAGGGTCCTTCAGAGAGAGGACACCTTCCCCTGTTTCAGTTCTCTCTGACAAATGATTTGTTTTAGCACTAATTTTAGTTCTTCCCTGATTTATTTTGATTGTTGTGTCCTTGCTCTTTTTTTTTTTTTCATTTTTATTTACTAGTCATGAACTTTTCTTACCTGACCAGTTTCTTTTTATAATTCAGTGGGCATCAGTCTTGAGACTTGGCTGCTCACTATTCTTTCTTGGAGGCAGATTGAAAGATCAGCTATTAGACCCATTTTTTTTTCCCCTGTCATTCTTAAATTCCACGTGTTTTCCAAAGCAAATGATTTGGCAGCCTTCTTAATGATAATGAAGCACAACCTAATAACAAATTAGTACGAACAACATGGCTTTTTTTTTTTTTTTAAATGCACACTCTAAGGTGGATTTTGGAATTTGAGAATACAAATCTCTGCGCTGTGCATTACCTCTTCATGAAATCAGACCTCTCCAAATGCCTGTCTAGAAGTTGTTTGATGAAGCAGAATCTGTTGGTTTAATTTTTTTTTTTTTTTTTTTTAAACCTTCGACCATCTCCAGGTCAGGCCAGGGCTGCTCAAGGCAGCTTGCTGTGATGCTCATGCTGGGTTAAAGGGAAAACTCCTTTCCTATTTGGTGCAGATCCTTCTCATTTTGTAGCCAAAGTCTGACAGTCAGCCCTGTGCCTTGGTCTGTTTGTGAGCCCTCCTCTCTCCCTGCAGTACACCCTCTGGAACTTCCTCCCGAAGAACCTTTTTGAGCAGTTCAGAAGAATTGCCAACTTCTACTTCCTCATCATTTTCCTGGTGCAGGTAAGGGCTTTGATGGCAAGGGTGGGGTTTATTTGCCTTCTGATGGTAACCACAGGTTGAACAAAAGGTTCCAAAGCGACTCTGGTGCTTCCAAGTGGTTTGTTTTTTTGCAGCTGGAAGCTGTTGCAATTCTAGCACACAATCCATGGCAACAATTAAAATGTTGAGAGATGATGTTTGAATGACTGATGAAACAATTAAAAAAAAAAATTCTTAATTCTTTAACCATTAAGATCAGTCAACTGGTGACAATATATTTGATCCTATGGAATTAAAATCCAACTTTTTTGTCACTTTTATTACTTCTGCTGCATAACAGTGCATTTTCCCAAGCTACATGATACTAGTTTATCTTAGCTCTAGTGAGTGTGAAGGCAAGCAGGAGAGAGAGGCTGTACTCAGTAAAAATCAGGAAATACATAGCATGAGTTTTGGGAATGTGTAGAAAGCTGCTCTGCACAGGCGATATTTATACCCAGCCAAACGTTTTCTGCTCTGTACCTTTGGTTAAGGGGCAAATCCTGAGCAGCTCTGAATACTCCTTTTCTGTTCTGTCAACCAAGAAAAGCAGGCTGTCAAAATGCATTTGGGAGAATCACTGCAGTGCATTTCCTCACCTTTTAAATCCTCAGGCCTGGGGCTCAGCAGATAAACCTGCTCTAGGGCTAAAAATGGGCATCAAAACTCTACCCCAGCAACTGAAATGGCACCATGCAGCTACTACACACAGCCTCCTGTTGGGTGGCTTCTGTGGGTTTTGGTGGTTCAGGTCTGGGGTATTGCTGTCTTCTAGGCTGCATGCTTAAAAGAGGAAGTGTCTAAAATGTTTTATCCTTTCAGTAGCAGGCTGTGGCTTATTACCACTGTGGTGGCTGTTGCAGAAATGAGGGATCCCAAGCTTAGGGCTGAGCATGACTGCTGGCAGTGTTGTATGAAGGGCCATCAGCTGGCTCCCCTCCATCTCTTCATTTCACTGGCACTGCTCCATTTTGTCAGAGTGCATTTGTAATTTGCCTTGAACTGCAGTGATGCCCTGGAGTCAGGCTGTCCTTTTTGTGTAGCTGGCCATTTAGTGATGCAGCATTACATTTTGTCTCCTGACCTTCTGGCTAGGAGGGAACCTGACACGTTCTTGATTGTTCTCTACAAAATCAGTTGCAGTTCAGCTGCTTACCTATTTTAGCACAGGTGTATGCAGATGAATGAAGAACCTGGCTGTACCTCCTTGTTTTTACTCCATGAGCATCTCTAAAATAAGGAAGCAGCCCTCATGTGCTATTAGAGATGAAACAAACCCAACCAAACAAAACCCAACCTGACAGCACTAATAGACTTGCTGCCCTATAGAGCAACCAACTAGCCCTGGGCACTGGTTGCTCTGGAGTTCAGACTTGCCTGAAAAGAAGCACTCAGGGCCACTCCATTCATTTGAAATACCAAGGGTTATGCCTTGATAAATGGCATCTATAGCTTAAATGCTGCTGCTTATCTTTAAATTCTTTTAAAATGATGGAATTGCCCTGCATGCTGTGAGGAGCGAAGTGTCAGGGTGCCTGGGGAATTGCCTGGTGCATCTGCTCTACCTGCTGCTGAAAGCCTTCCTTAAAATGTCTGTGACTCTCTGTGATTTCAAATTCAGCTCCTGTTCTTGAGAGAGCACATGCTTTAAACATAAAACCCCAGTTAGTGCCCTGATAGGGTTGCAAGTAGCTGTGTCTTAGGTTCACCTCTTGGAATGCTCAAAGGAAACTGCAGGTAAACTCCTGGTGGAAATGTCTGGCCTGGAGTAACCACAATCCAAGTGTGTTAGTAGACAGATCAAGCTGATAGCAGTAAGCTAATTTAGGAGGTGTCAGAAATGAAAAATGTCCCTTTTGATTGATGGAGATGACTTCTGGACTGTGATCTTGGTCTCGGAAACAATGAGTTAGGAAGAAACTTATTAAATAACAGGAGGGTCTTGCCTTGTCACTTTTAAGTGGATCCAAATGAAGCTGCTGAAGTTCCAAAAGAGCTAAAAATATCTTCAAAGGAGTCTTACTTTCCACCACCCACAAAAGGGAAGAGCAGTATCCAGCCGTGGGCTGAGCACTGCGTGCAGTTTCCAAATAGATAAATGAGTTATTTTGGGGACTTTATCTAGCATTTGTGTTTCTGTGTCTGTCATACAGTATTTGCATGGACAGAAATTGTATTGCTTGTTTAAACAAATGCAGCTGCATCTACCTAGTGCAAAGAATTTTCCCCCTGTGCAGCAAGAGGTCCTCTCCCTTGCCCTTCTCAGTTAAGAGTCTTTTCTATCTCCAGGGCCTGTCCAGTTTATCCAACTTTTGGTTGACTGGCCTGAACTTCAGTGATGCCACCTAGATGAGTGTTCATCATGTGCTGTATGCAGTGTGCCCATGTAATACTTGACCCCATCCTCACTCAAGATTAGTTCTCCAGTGTCTGGTTTGTACCAGACTTTGGACTTTGTGCTTCTGGAAATGTTTGTTGTGTTTATCTTGGCTTACCCTCACATGACTTCTACACCACTTACCTGGCTGCTTCTTGTGGTACATCTTTTCCGCTTCAGTATCCTCTGGTTCCCTTTTGATGCAATAGTGCAGGGTAAAGCTGCAGTGCACAGCATTTCAGAGAGTTAAAACTGTCCACGTAGCTTCCTCCTAGCTTATAAGAGCAGTCCTGTCCTTAATACAGCATTTTCCAGGCAGCCTAAAACAATAAATATCCAGATGCTGCTGTTTGTGAGCGTGCCAGGGAAGCACAAACAAGAGAAGGGAGACAAAGTCCCTTTGTGGGGACGCAAAGCCTTTCTGCTGAGCTTCCCCATCCCTTTCATCACAGCCTTCACCATCTGTCTCTCGTGCTCCTGTCCTCTCTGGAGAGGGCAGGAAAAATGGCCAATTCTATGTGGCCTGGTTTGAAGGGTAGGGTGAAGGTGCAATTTTTTTCTCCTCCTCCTATGTTATTGTTTTGTAGTTATGAACCTGTTCTGCCGTTCTTACTCTTCAGGCTAAGTTGTGCTAGAGTGAAGAAGAAAGCACTTTCCTGCAGCCTGAAGGTTTAATTAATGATGAAGGATCTTGGTCTTTGCTGTGGAGGTGGCTCAAACATCACTCCAGGCTGGGAAGGGTCCAGCCGTCTACCCTGAGGCTCTTGTCTGGTCACTCTGCTCAAATCATTCTCTGAAGTCTAAATTTGAGACCCTAGAGGCAAAATGTGGTTTTCTGGTTTGCTTCAATATTCATGTTCCATTCTGCAGTATATTTCCTTGGTAGTTTGGGCTGTTTTTCCTGGGTAAATAATTTGGGTTTAACCTCTGAGAGTCAAGATGGTCAAGATGATGTCCTCCCTCTCATAACCAGTCATGTTTTAGGGCTGAGATGTGCCCTGTTTCTGCTGCCCAATAGGAAGAACATCACTTCTTTGTCTCAGTGAAAAACTGAGGGTGTTTCTCATGTCATGTATTGCTGCTGCCTCTGCTCCATCCTCCTTCATAGCCTCAGTCCTCTCTAGTGCATGGCATGATGGGAGCAGGCTCCTTGGCATCTGCATTTTGAGTAGTATTTATGTAGCTCATCCCCAGCAGCCCATTCATCCAGGCTTTTAAGCAAGGTCAAATTTAGGTTTAAGTTATTTCTGATAGGGTTTTTCCTATGTGAGAATATCCCATGGCCTTCAGGAGGAGGTATTGCACTCTCATCAAGATGGAGAGCACTCCTAGGGACGCCTGTGCTTGTTCTTCTCATGTGCCCCTTCCTTCCCTTCCTCATCTGCTGGACTGCAATTTACCATAGTGGGATGAGGATCCTTTTCCCCACTTACTAGAATTTTTGTTTCTTCCTGCCTGAAAACCAGCTGTCAGCAATACTTTGTTTTTTCCCTCCTCTCTGCAGGTAATAGTGGACACCCCAACCAGTCCAGTGACCAGCGGCCTCCCACTCTTCTTTGTCATCACTGTCACAGCTATCAAACAGGTAAAAATGTCATTTTGAGGAGACGAAGATGCTGCTTGGAACATGTAATGGAGAAAAACTATGAGCTTGGTTTGGAATATACTTGGAAGTCACCAAAATGGGCTGGTGGGCTTGGTGAACCCCTTTGAGAAGGCAAGCTGTGTACACTGGTGCTTTTCAAGAGAGGCTGCATGTTGAGTATGGTTGTTGGTCTCTCTTGTTTTAGAAACGCAGAGCATCTCTCTGTACTGTTGAGAGCAAGCCGTGAGGGTCAGTAAAGGTCACTGCTGTAGTTTTGGCTTTACTTGGTTTTTTCTTCTCTTTTTAGAAATGTTCTCCGAGTCTTTGGAGGATGCAGACATGTGCTCCAAATATAGCCCACACTCTGCTCCTGTGTTGATCAGCGGGAAAGGACTGGTTCTGTTCCACCACTCAGTCCTGAAAATATGTAGGCCTTATCTTTATGTGGCATTAAAAGCCCTTTTTCCTCCCACCATGCACACGTGCAGTTTAAAATTTCCTCTCCAGAAGGAGTGAATGATAAAAGAAGCTTCTCCTTCAGGAGCCAAAAAGGGAGAGCTAGAGTAAAATCCATCTGCTTCAAACCTGAGTGTTTAATTCTTTCAGTAAAGACTGAAGAAGAGGAGTCTTATCCTCTGTTACCACAGGGAAGAGTTGTGGGGTGCTAAGTGTATTATTCACATTATCAGCCTGTTCTTGCCAATGCTGAGAAGAATAAAAACATGTTACAGTAATTTAGCTGCTCATTGCATGCACTGCATATGGATTATTTGTGTGTATTATTTTAACCTGTTCTGAATCTGTCAAATATGCATATGAAGGTTTTGAAAGAAATTGTTTCAGTCTGAGCTCCTCTGACTGATGTTTTGTCACGCATGTGAAGGAGGTCTGAGAACTACTTGGTTATTTTTTTTTTTAAGCTCTCCTCCTCTCTCCATCCCACTTACCCCCTCTCATAGTTCCCTTGCTTCATTAACAAGTTTGTGTTTGCTGTTTTTGTGTGCCTAGGGATACGAGGACTGGCTGAGGCACAGAGCTGACAACGAAGTGAACAAAAGCACTGTCTTCATTGTGGAAAATGCAAAGCAAGTGCAGAAAGAGAGTGAAAAAATCAAGGTAACCGTTAGCAGAACTTGCGTGTGGTTCTCGCTGAAGCTGCTGGGAACACGTGGGTGTGCGATGAGGCAGGCACAAGGGATGAGGGATGTGCTGTGGTTAGATCTGCCCTGCTATGCTCGCTCTCAGATGAAAGGCTTCGAGAGCCGTTCCCAGTTAAGAAGTGAAACTGCTTTTGTTTGATTGCTTTTGAAAAGCTGTCTCACAAAAGCTGTACCAGGGCTGACAAGTGACAGATCTGTCAGCGTTTTGCACTTCTCCAGGACAGGCAGTCCTCTTCTATTTCCAACTCTCCCAAGGACACCAGGAAAGTACACTTAGCTTTGACGTTAATTTATCACACCACACTTCAGACAAGTACAGTCTCTTACTCCACCTAGATTTAGCAGAGAAATGAATGCTAATGGTGCCACGTGGGCACTCTGGCTCAGTGCTGGGCTGGAGCAACTCTGAGCTCTGGAGTGATGCGTGGGGACTTGCACACTTCTTGAACCCTAATTTCCCTTTTAGCCAAGGTGATTTCTTCTAGGCTTCGAGAGAAGCTAAATCTATAGCCATCTAATGACAACCAAGAGGGCTTTCCACATATGTGTTTCCTTGCTTCCAGGTTGGAGATATAGTAGAAGTGAAAGCAGATGAGACCTTCCCCTGTGACTTGGTATTTCTGGCCTCGAGCAGCATAGATGGGACCTGCTACGTCACTACGGCGAGTCTCGATGGCGAGTCCAATTTCAAGGTGATGATGGGGATGGATTGGGCAGTGTTCAGGAGCCAGTGCTGTGGGGACTACTCAAGTGCCCAGAGCTGCCACTGAAGACAGTGCTTACACAGGAGTGGGATGTGCTTAACTGGAGGGTGCTCCAATGGAGCCCATCCCCATGGCTGCAGGGCTGTGTTTAACAGCTCTTCCCTCCATCTGCTCCCAGTGCATCAGCCCTGCAGCCCCTGGGGATTGTTTGTTTTCCGTTTGGTCTCCAACTGCCATTTCTGCTGGCGCTGCCCCAAATTGAATCTGTCTTTATTGGGATGATTTTGCTGCCTTACTGCCCATCACAGGCAGTGTGTTAGCGTTTCCCTGCTCCTGCTCTTTTGTGTCGATAAAACAGTGCCTGTAGCTGTTTTGACTCCCTTTCCTCTACCTGCCAATGCGTTTGTTATTTAACTGAGCTTTTTCCAGCAAGATCTGGGACTTTTTGAGGCAGTATGTCTGGATTTGTTCAGTCAATTTTTCACCAGTGTGAGGAAAACCATTGCTTTTTTCTCCCCTTCCTGGAATCAAGCAGTGAAACTTAATTCTAGCCTTGCTGAGGAGGAATCTTCTCTCCAGTTTTTCCTCGTTTATTCATCCCCCTCATCTCTAAACTAGAGGAAGAAGCAACAATAACAACAGACAAACTTCCATACCTCAGAAGAGACCAGCATTTGGTTGCACTCGTGTTTAATAAATGTTTATACAGATACTAGCAACTGCAGTAGTAGAACTGGAAGATACATTTGAAATGACATGATGCATTCTGGCACACTCTGAAGTCAGAGGGAATGCCACTGTCAATCTGATCTGTGTTGTATGGGCTCTGTGGCTCATCTCTTTATGGATGGCTCCTAATTGGTACTGGAAATGGTGTGTGGTAGCTGATGCAGTGCTGGTGCACTATACTGGTTCTGCTGATGAAGAGGGGTGAGACTTCGAAGTGGCTTGAGGGTAAAAATAGATAACCACATTAAATAAGCAATTGCTTCTTTGTCTCAGGTGTATTATATGCGTGAGTTGACATAACTTCTGCAGAATCTTGGCTCTTCCTTACTTTCAAGACTCAAGTGCAATGCTGAATTTCTCTATTAAGCACTGGGGTGCTGGGTTTTTCTCTGGCTTACGCATTCCTGTAGGTGCCTGGGAGCTGTCAGCTGTATGTTGATGATGATATGAGATGAAGATGAGTTTGAAAGGGAAGAGGGAATAGAAAAGCAAGTGCTGTTTGGGGAAATAGGTCAAACATTAGGAAGCAGAGCATACTGCTATCTGGTGCTATCACAAAGCTATCTGCTGCCTACCTGGTGGGGATTTTTGTGGTGTTTGGGGCCTGTCAGGTTGAGGTATGGGAAAGGTGGCTGGTTAAGTGAAACTGGAGCTGAACTATAAAAGGGATTTTGCAAGGGCTGCGTCTTTGAAGCACAGGTCTCCAGTCGTATGTTATCTAAAAGAACATGTGTTTGCTAAAGGCACTAAGGACTGAGGATGTGAGGATTGTGGAATTGATTAGGAGGCAGCTTTGAAGCATCACTCAGTAATTGCACAGCATCCATGGTGACAGGAGCAGCAGATGCAAAACTCCACCCAAGGGTTGGGTTTGGTACTGGGCACTGCAGGAACACTTTGGGGCTGAGTTTCACAATTGAGTCGAGGGATGGGTGTGTGTCTGTGCACCTGCTTCCAATAGGAAAAGCCAGGCAGGTTACCAAAATGGCTGGAAGGTGCCTATTTATAATGTCATGACTACAGCATGTGTAACAACGGTTCCGCCCGGGATGTACAAGGAGGGGAAGGCAAATGTGAGGAGAGGAGGAAGCTTTTTAATGAATTTGTTTATGAAGATGGATTAAGGCAGCCTGCCGTGACTTGGAGCTCTGAGTAGCTCCTATAAATAGAGCCTGGAAGGCAGCGAGTGGATCCTTCGTGGGCTTTCCAGTTAATTGTGAGAGATGAACCCTCTCAGCAGCAGCTGCTAAAAATAGCTTGGAGTCTGCCAGTGCACTGCCTGGTCCCTGGGCACTGGAGCTGGAGTCTAATTACCTTTAGGAGTGGGAGGATGCATGGTCCCCCAGAGCCCCTTCACCCCAGGGGTACCTGCAGCCACCTCCTCCCACCCCAACTGGGGAGGCAGCAGGTCTCTGGGGAGAAAGCAGTGATGATCTGCTTTTGGTGCATGCTTGACTGAGCAGATACCCAGCAGCTCCTTCTCCCTACAGTTTCTCTTAAGCTTGTTGAATTCAATTTTTATCTGAGACATGCTTTAGCCACTTTGTGGGAGTGGAGTGAAGGCTTCAGTGAGCTACTGGTGGTGACAAGCCTTTGCATGGTGGCATTTTAATTAACAGGCTATACAATGGGTGGTGTTGCTGGGGGGTTGTGCTGAATTTGCCTGTGCTCTTCTGCCCAGACTCACTACGCGGTGCGGGATACCACCGTGCTCTGTACGGATGAAGCCATTGATGCCCTCACTGCCACCATTGAATGTGAACAGCCACAGCCTGACCTCTACAAGTGAGTCTGCTCCTCCTGCCCTTTCACTGCCTGGTGCCATCTCCCTTCAGGCACCTGATCACCTGAGCACGTTGGTTAGGGGATATAATACATTACAGCTCAGCAAAACAAAGGACATTTTATTTTCATCAAACTGAAAGGTTTCTCGAGGCAGCAATAAGCTGTCACGCTTCTTCCATATGAAGAGGCAAAAATCAACACCCCAGATCATCAGAACTTGGTTTCTTTCCAGCAAAATCTTCCAGGTGCAACATTTGCCATGGTGCAGTAAACTATTTTTTTGTTAGCCCAGTTCTACCAATGGTCCATGTGCCTGTTTCTAGGCCATTCTGCTTCTCAGGTAAAATGCTTTTGGGCTGAGTGGCTTCCAGATGTAAGCAGTCTTTATGATGAAATCCCTTGAAGGAGGTTTGCTGGGGTGTGTTGCACCCTAATGGGTGTGTGGTAGATGTGTAAGCATGGTTGGGTACTGCTGCTCCACTACTGGATGGCAGCTGAGAAGACTTCCCCAGCCATGGGAGGTTCCTGGCTTCTCCCTGTTCTGAGTGTAGCTGCCCCTCTGAAGCACTGAACTACCAGCTGCACTCATTTACATGTTTGCTTTCATCTCTTTTCAGGGCCTTTATTTTTTAGTATGTCTGTAGTAGCTCTTTATAATGTTAATGTATTTGTAATAGAAGTTTCTCATGTTTTTACTGCAGATTTGTTGGAAGAATTATCATCTACAAAAGCAACCAAGAGCCTGTAGCCAGGTTGGTCTTGCAGCCATATATATTGCTGGCCCTTCTCAAAGAGGTTGGGCATCTCATTCAGATTTGAAGGATCTCATTCTTGAGAGGCCCACAGTTAATCTCTCCACTCTTCATTCTTCTACCATCCTGTGATTTTGTCAGAGCCCCTCTTGGGGAAGCAGAACTAAGCTGGTAACATCTTGATGATGGGGAAACAACTTTACCAGGCAATTGTAAAATACTGGGTTTTGAGGGAAAGCAGAAACTTAGTCAGAGTGGTTTTGGGGGGAAAAAAATAACATTTTTAAGTCATGAAAATCAGATGGCTGTCACTGGAGCTGTGTTGCCCATCTTTCATGCTCTGGTGGATCTACTTGGACCATAGAAGGAAGAGAGTCATGGATGGGGCTTTTGAGGAAGAATATAAGTATGAATGGGAACAAAATAAGCCATTGGCTTTGGTGCCATTGATTGTGCTGGAATGGACAGGTTTTCAGTGCTTTTAAAAGCAGATTTTATATAACTACTGGAATATACTCAGTCTGAACATATTGCACTTACTCCTCCAAAGCTTTACTGTTAATTCCCCATGATATGTGGAACTCTGAGCACCAGGAATGGCCTGTGTAAGATGAAATGGAAGTGTATATCAAGAGAACCAAACTCAAATAATGCCCAATTTCACACAAATCAATTAATCATATCTTGAAGAAGCATAAAAGCATGAATGGGAGCAAAATAAGCCATTGGCTTTGGTGCCATTGATTGTGCTGGAATGGGCAGGTTTTCAGTGCTTTTAAAAGCAGGTTTTATATAAGCATCTATTTAGCTTTATAAGCTATCTCCGGGTCTAAATGGTAAAGCAGTTTGAATGTTGATTGAGTGATGTAATCTTACAACTTTTTTATTTAGGTCTTTGGGTCCTGAAAACCTGTTACTGAAAGGTGCTACTCTCAAAAATACCAAGAAGATTTATGGTGAGCAGTTTTTTATCATTATATTTTTTGGGTTTTGTTTAAATAGTTCTGATAAATGATGACAAATGTAGATGTTCATCACTAAATCTGGAGAGGGAAAATATTTCTGTGCAGCCTGTCTGCCTGGGCTGCAGTTATATTCAGTATGCAAGCTGACAGGGTGAAATGAGGAGATGCTGGTTATATCTGCAGTGCTGCCAGGCTGTGCAGGTTGTGTTAATACACCTCAGCAAGCTTTTCTTTTTGCCTGAGATATGAAGTGTAGGGAGTTGTTCCCAAATCCTGTGCTGAAAACTTGTGCTAGAATCATAGTCCCAGCCACTTGTGCTTGAGGGTGTGATGGCTGTGGTGGAAGACTGATGTTCTCCCTGACCATATGTGATCTGTAGGCTCCGGCTCAGTGCTCTGGGATATCTACAATTAAATTACTTAGGTTTCTGTAGTTGAACAGTCCTTGGATGATGCCTCTTTCAGGTTTCATGTAAACTCTATTGCCCCTTATAGCTAAGTACAAGCTGGGTCCCTCTGGGGCTGCCAGACCTTTGAGCTCTGCTTTAATACCCTGTAGGAGTTGCAGTCTATACTGGAATGGAAACAAAAATGGCTTTGAACTATCAAGGGAAATCTCAGAAGCGGTCTGCTGTAGAAAAGTGAGTATTTGTGGGCAGAAAATCCATAAAAGCTGTTTGGTTTTTTTTTTTTTGTGGAGGACTTTTGCAGAAATAATCCTCTAATCTGCTGCCTTTTGCTTCAGATGCTCTCTGATTGCATGGAAAAATCTGTATATTTGATTAAGAATATCTTTCAAGAACCTACATTACTTGGTAGCTTTTTTTTCAATTTGAAAAAAAAAAAAAAAACGCAACAAGAAATAGTTAAAATACCTGACCCGACCCTAAAAACCAGCACTGTCGAAAGCACTTGTTCTGTAATTCCCTACTTAAAAGTAAGGAAGTCTTGTTGCTGTTATTTGCCTGATTTTTCCAGATCAAAATACCTGGAAGAATTTACAAAAGAAACTTGTTTTCCAGATCTATCAATGCTTTCTTGATTGTGTACTTGTGCATCCTGCTGAGCAAGGCTACCGTCTGCACCACTCTGAAATACGTCTGGCAGAGTAATCCATTTAATGATGAGCCTTGGTACAATGAAAAGACTAAAAAAGAGAGAGACACGTTCAAAGTAAGTGGATTTGTGTTCTGGCACCTCCTCTTTAGCTTCATTTATTCTGAATGGTTTTGTTTAATCTGATGGGGTCTGTTGCCAGCCCTGTTTGCTCACTGGAGGTGCCGTCATTCCCCCTTCAACCTCTCTTGCTGCTTGCTATTTCCTTCCTGCTTTTCTCATGGTTGTCCAGGGTGGTGCTTGCATGGAGCAAGGCAAAGCATAAATACTGTGTATTACAGAAATGCAGCAGCTGATTCAGTCTGGATCCTTATCTGAACTCAAGCTATCTTTCAGCTTTGAATAGCTAAACCTAAATTGAGGCCATGTCAGTCGGCTTCTTAACTCGCTGAGACACAGGCAGTCAAGCCTGAAAGAGCTGAGTGTAAGTGCGTAGAACTTGGCTGTTTGATGGATTATTGAGTAGGACTTGCAGGGTTGTCACTGCACCAGTTGTATCTTCTCCATAGCCTGACTGGTCTCAAGCCTTTTGCTCCCTGTTCCTAGTTACTTGAGACCAGAGTGAGCCTGTACCAATATATTTTTAGAGGAACACACTTGAATAAAACATTGTTTTGGCCACTGTGAAGCAGTCAGATGTAGTCTGGTACAGTACCCTCATAGAGCTGCAGAAGACAATGAGGTGTTCAGCATCAAAGGAAAATGGGATTTGGCCCTGCACCTTAGCTGTATTTGTGTGGGTTTTTTGGTTTGGGTTTTTTTTTTTGTTGTTTTTTGTTCGTTTGTTTTTTTCTTTTTTTTTTTTTTCCTGTTTAATGAATGTTAAAAGCAAAGCTGCCTAAAACCCCAGAGGTGTTGCTATAGACTGCCCCCCAGTTACACCTGGCAGGCATCCCATCATCACCTGCTCTTTCCATTGCAGGTCTTGCGGATGTTCACGGACTTCTTGTCGTTCATGGTCCTCTTCAATTTCATTATCCCAGTCTCTATGTACGTCACAGTAGAGATGCAGAAGTTCTTGGGCTCCTTCTTCATCTCTTGGGACAAGGAGATGTACGACGAAGAAATAAAAGAGGGAGCGTTGGTGAACACCTCGGACCTGAATGAAGAGCTTGGGCAGGTCAGACCATGCTCTGTTTGGACGAAAATGTGGATGGAAATGTCCTCCCTGATAGGAACCCTTGTTGTGGCAGTCCCTCGTGGTCCCCTCAGGGCAGAGCTTCAGCTGGTTTGGTGGCACTTTCCATTTAATGTGATTCTCCTCTCTGTGAAAGGGATAAGGTTATAAATAGTGCATGAAAGAACAGGAATTGGGTCATGCCAATTGTTTCCATATTGGGCAATATCAGGCTCAGTGCTCTGCACATCAGGGTGGTTTGCTTGCACTGCTTCAATTAAAAATTAAAACCCCTTTGTCTCTTCAAGGATTAACAAAAATGTCTGCCTACTCCTCTCTCTGGGCACATGCAGCCACAGCTCAGGCTTCCCTTTCTTCTCAGACTGAGCAGAGGATATGGATAGTGTCTTCTGCTTATATTTTGCTTTTTAAAGAAAATAAAAACACATTTGGAGTAGCAAATCCCTAATTTAAATAAGGGGCCAAGATGATAATCCCTCAAAGGAGGCAGCGGCCCAGCAGCAGCTGTATAAGCACTAGAAGCCTATAGCAAAGGACCCAGTAAAAAGGATCAGAAGAAAACAAAAAAGCCCAGAAATAGACTTTTTTTTTTAATGTTCAGGATTCTGCATCCAGCCACCTGTGCATAGGTCTGAAAAAGAAAGGAGCTGCTCTGAGGAGCTAAGTAGAACTGCCCAGTGTTGTAAACCCTGTGGGACACTTCCATCTTTTTGCAGGGCCAGATAAGGATAGAATCATTTTGGTTAGAAGAGACCCTTAAGATCATTAAGTCTAACTGTTAACCCAGCACTGCTAGGTCACCCCTAAACCACATTCCTCAGCACCCCATCTCCATGGATTTTAAGTATCCTCAGGGAGTGTGACTCCCACCACTGCCCTGGGCAGCCTGTTGCAGGGCTTGATAGTCCTTTCTGTAAAGAAATTTTTCATCTTCTACAACCTAAACTTCCCCTGGCACAGCTTGAGGCTGTTGCCACTTGTCCTGTCACTTTTTACTAGGGACAAGGGACCAGCACTCACCTCATTCCAACCTCCTTTCAAGGAGTTGTAGAAAGCCAAAAGGTCTCCCCTCAGCCTCCTGTTCTCCAGACTAAACAACCCCTGTTCCTACAGCCTCTCCTCACTAGCTCTGTTCTCCAGACCCTTCATCAGCTTTGTTGCCCTTCTCTGGGCTCCCTCCAGCACCTCACTGTCCTTCTTTGAGTGAGAGGCTCAAAACTGAACCCAGTATCTGAGGTGCAGCCTCCCTAGTGCTTAGCCCAGCAGCAGAGTGCTGTGGAGCTGGGGTGTAGCAAGGCAGCCTGGCTGTGTGCTTCTAGGTGGAGTACGTCTTCACGGACAAAACCGGCACGCTGACGGAGAACAGCATGGAGTTCATCGAGTGCTGCATAGATGGGCACAAATACAAAGACTGCATTTCAGAGGTGGATGGCTTCTCTCAGACTGATGGACCCCTAAAATATTATGGCAAAGCAGAAAAGGTAAGAAAAATCTGCCTGTTGATAACTGTTAGGATTTTGTGGTGAGTTCTTGCCTGGTTAAATGCAGCAGAAACTGGGAGGGAGGTGTTGGTTTGGGTTTGGGGTTTTGTGATTGGTTTTTTTGTTTGTTTTTTTTTTTAAACACACACAAAAATCCCAACCCTACTAGTATTGCGAGGTGGGCTCAGTGTGTGGCATCAAGCTGGTTAACCAGCTCTCCCTTCCTTCCTCTTGCCTAGAGCCGTGAGGAGCTGTTCTTGCGAGCCCTGTGCCTGTGCCACACTGTGCAGATCAAGGAGGCAGACCAGGTGGATGGGCTGATAGGACATCCAGAACGCAAATGCAGCTACATCTCCTCTTCCCCAGATGAAATTGCTTTGGTGAAAGGCGCAGAGAAGTAAGAATATGAAGATACTATTATTAATTTCTTTTATTTTTAATTCCCTCTCTGGTGAGGAGGAAATGAAGGATATCTGAAAGTGATAGACCCTTTTCTCCAGTCAAGACTGCAGCCTTCTCTGGGGACCATGTTGTGATCCCAGTGCTGGGCCTGACTCACAGCCTTGTGAAGCCATGTGAGGCTGTGTTTAAATGAGCTTTCTGCAAAAGGGATACTCTGCAGTGGGTCTTCCCTGAGCATCTTCTAGGGAGGCTGTGGCTTGCATTTACTGCTGAGAGCAGCCCTGAGGTGCTGCAGTGCCTGCCTGGGGCAGAGGCTCCTTTGCCAGAGCCCCTATGGCTATGTGTTTTAATCTCCAAGAAATGGAGACCACTTACTGTGTGCCTGTTGCACAGTCAAATTTCTTCCTTGGCATGCAGTAGCAAAATAATAGGGTGGGTTACTTTTATCAAACCCACGTTTAAATCTTGCTGAAGGTGGTCAAGGCCAGGTTAGATGGAGCTTTGAGCAGCCTGGCCTAGTGGAAAGTAACCCTGCCTATGGCAAGGGGGTTGGGACTAGATGGTCTTTAAGATCACTTCCAACCCAACCCATTCTGTGCCATTACCAGCCCCTAGGTTTTCTGTGGAGGCTGTTGCAGCTCTATATGCTTGCACATGGCTTGTAAATCTGCTGGAGACCCAGGGGACAGCATCCAGAGGCTCTCAGTGTCTGTGCTGCAGCACCCAGCTCTCCAGGTCATGGGAGTGGTGTCAGAACATCTCATCAGGTTCTTCATGGAACAAGCAAACGTTCAGCCAGCTTTTTAGCTCGGGCTGGCTAACTTCTTTGCTCTCCTCTGCAGTACAGAAGGTGAAATGAGAACACTGTGAATGTGTACTATGTGCCAATGGGTGTTTTCAATGTTGTTCTGTCCTTTTGTTTATTGACAGGTATGGTTTCACTTTTCTAGGACTTGAAAATGATTTCATGAAAATAAGAAACCAAAAGAATGAAACTGAAATGTAAGTGCTGCAGGGGCTGCTGAGGAACAGGGCTGCTGATGCTGCAGCTTGGTGGAGTTTGGTCAATGTGGCCAACGCAGCAAGCCCAAAGCTGGTCCCCAAGAGCTGTTGGGACTCTGCAGACCTGGCTGAAAACTTCTGTCCTCATCACAAAGCACAGCAAGGTGCAGACTGGGAGGCTTACATGCAAAATTCTGCTGGCAGTTTTAGTGACATCTAAATTCAGGTCAATTAGGTGCCTGCAGTCTCTTGCATGTATCCTTCATCCATGCCTAGCTGTGCAGTTGGCTCCAGGGATTCATGGAGTGGTTGCTCACCTCATGGACAGTGGCTAGGTCTCACAGTAGGGTACTGTAAGCCTAAACTGCATGTTAAGGCTTCCTTCCCTGTAACTTTTTTCTCCCTTCTGAGATAAAAATAAGTGGATTTTGCCCTGTGCTCACAGCCTGGGGCACATCTGAGAGTTGGTGACCTGATCCCAGTGTTCCTGTGAACTTGCCTTCATCAGCAAGTTTCACTTCTTGCTTCCCTTATGGTGAAACTCCTTATTTAAAAGCCAGAGCTGCTGCTGCTGCCTGTGACACATGGTACCCTGCTGGCTGCTGAGCTGCTGCCCAGCCTAGGAGTTCACCATGCTGGTAGATGCTCACACCCACAGCCCCGTGCTCAAAGCAGCACTGGAGGTGGCTTTTTCATTTAGTTTTCTTGTGCAGCAGCTGTGAAAAGTACATTGCCCAGTGGGTGTTGCCATTTGTATTGATTTCTGCAGCTTGTTGTTAGTGATTTTCTGTCTTAAATAGCTACTTTTCTCTTACTGATATTAAGCTCCCTTTTTTTTTTTTTTTCAGGTACCAGCTTCTCCATGTGTTGAACTTTGATCCTGTCCGTCGCCGTATGAGTGTCATTGTCAGAACCACCACAGGTACAGTTAATATTCATTTCTGGGTCCCCGTACACATGTGCACAAAAACAAAACACATCACCTTTATTCCTGTAACCCCGAAAAGCTAAGCTCTTAGGCTTCCTAAGTTAGGTTCATTAAATCCTCTTCTGGATCTGGTTGGGATAGAGTTGTTTTTCTCTATAGCAGTCCTTGGGGACCAGCAGCAGATAAGAGAATGGGACAGGGATGGGACAGCAACCCATGGAGAGCTTGCTGCTGCCTTGTTCCAGCCTGGAGGTACAAGTACAATGGAGAAGATGTGAGACCTTCCCATGAGCAGGATGGGTTTTCATGGGGGCAGCAGACAAACTTAGAGGTCACCATCCTTGTCGAGTGTCAGTCCCACAAGGTGTGAGATGCTGGGTTTACTCTCCCTGAAATAGTTGCCAAGTCTTCTAAACAGGAAAAAACCAAACTGCTTTGTCTAGCCTGTTGAAGGAATCATTCTCAGAGGCAGGTGGGGGATGCCCAGTGTCCCAGCCTGAGGTCAAACAAGGTTTTGCACAGTTTAATGTAAGGCTACATCTGGTAGGCAGCCAGGCTTTGTGCAGTTCCATCTTTAGTCCCACCACATTTCCTCCCTCTACATCGTTTAAGTCTTTCTGTAGCTTGTGATTGCTATAAACTGTTTATAATTTGCTTTTAGGGAAGTTGCTTCTCTTCTGTAAAGGAGCAGACTCCTCTATTTTTCCAAGGGTGCAGCAAGAAGAAATCCAACAAACAAAAGTCCATGTGGACCGAAATGCTATGGTGAGCATGCAGATGGAATTTGGCTGTCTCCTGGTGTTAGAGAGACATACTCCAAAAATAGGGATGTGACCTTGCTTTGGAGGGAAGTGTTGAAAATCTGAGTGTCATTTCACATTGTTTTGAAGCCAGGTTTCTTTGGCTTCCACCTTTATTCTACTTTGGATATACTTACACAGTCTTCATCACCGTTGTGTCCCAGCATCTTGTAAGCAAGTTAAGAACAGAAATAGCAGCAGGCTGCTTTCTTTGGTGGGAGAAGTGCCTGGTGCCAGTTTTGGCTGGATGCATGCTCTCAGCTCCTGTCTTTAGTTTGTCTGCCATATTATACACACATAATAAACATAACCATAGTTAACCCTGATGGGAAGAAGTTACTGGATCAACACAGAGAAGTTCATCTTTTGGCTCAAGTCAGTAAATGTCATTGCCATCAGGGTCAGTACTGACAGAGAGCACTGACAGTGGAGAAAAGCACTTAACCCTGAAGTGAGGAGCTGTAGGGTGGCAGTTTGAGGCTGTGGGTGCCTTTAAGAACCATAAATTTCAGACCCCCTGAGGGGCTAGGAGGTGGACAGGAAGATGTATATCATACCCATAAATCCTGCATCCCTATAAAACTGGCTGCAAAATCAATTTTCTTCCCTTACAGGGAGGTTTGTGTAAAGCTTTGACTTAGAGGGCTTCTGTGTTAAGCCCAGGCTATGGATTTTGGTGTGTTTTATGTGCTTTGCTATGCTTTGTACCGTTGTATGTAGTTGTAAATAGCATTTCCATTTAAACTTTCCATGTTATCTAATCCTTTGAGTGGTTTTCCTTTGCCCCTTTTGAAAGAGGTAAGAGAGCAATCTGTCTCTCCCTAAACCACATGTAGAAAAGCAGGGTTATGGCACTTGTCCAGTTGGTTTTTTTCCTTCTCTCCCCTTACTAGGATGGCTACCGGACGCTCTGCGTGGCCTTCAAAGAGCTGACTCAAAAGGAGTATGACAAAATTGACAGGCAGCTTAACGAAGCTAAGATGGCTTTGCAGGACAGGGAGGAGAAGATGGCAAAGGTTTTTGAAGACACAGAAGCAGACATGCACTTGATTGGGGCTACTGCTGTGGAAGACAGGTAAAGAGGTGGCCACCAGCAGCAACCCTGCTGTTCCCACGGTTTCTCCCTGATGTTGCGTCATGACCCTGACTTTGCTGTGGTGGAGCTGAGCAGTCAGGCAGATGCTGGAATTGTCCAGAGCCATTAATTACTCTGTGACACAGCCCACTACACAGTGCCCTAGTTGCTAAAATTGGCTAGTGTAGTAGGAATTAGGATTTATTAATGAAACCATGGAATTACTTGCACTTTGGAGACCGAACTAAGCACGCGGCGTTAATTTGCACATCAAAACAAAGCCAGTTTCGGGTGCAGTTATAGTAACTGCATGTGGAAATTAAACTCTTGATTCTTTAGCTCTCACAGTGTCAAGCAGTTATGTTTTGGGGTTTTTGGCTGAAAAATTGCAGTTGCTGACTTCTAATCCTGATTTCTCCATCTCTGGAAGTATTCAAAACCCACCTGGATGTGTCGCTGAGTGGTATGCTCCTGGGTGATCCTGCTATAGCAGAGGTGTTGGTGATCACCTGGAGTGCTGTGTGCAGGTCTGGAGCCCTCAAATATAGGAAGGGCATGGACCTGATGGAGAGGGTCCAGAGGAGGGCCATGAAAAAGATCACAGGATTGGAGTACCTCTGCAACGAGGACAGGCTGAGGGAGCTGGGGGTGTTCAGCCTGGAGAAGAGGAGGCTCTGGTGGGAGACCTAATAGCAGCCTGCCAGTACCTGAAGGGAGCCTACAGGAAGGATGGGGAGAGACTATTTACAAGGGCCTGCAGTGACAGGACAAGGGGCAATGGTTTCAAGCTAGAGAAGGGCAGATTTAGATTAGATATCAGGAAGAAGTTCTTCACTGTGGGGGTGGTGGAACACTGGAACTGGTTGCCCAGGGAGGTGATTGAGGCCTCATCTCTGGAGATATTCAAGGTGAGAGTCGATGAGGCTCTGGGCAACCTGATCTAGTTGAGGATGTCCCTGCTGACTGTGGGGAGGTCAGACTGGATGACCTTTGGAGGTCCCTTCCAGCCTGGACCATTCTATGATCTTCAAAGGTCCCTTCCTACCACTACCATTCTGTGGCAGTGGACTCTGCAGCATGGAGAAGATAGACTCCCTTCCCATGAGCTGGTATTTCCTACCTGAAAAACAAGGGTTGTACAGATGAAGTGTGAGCCAACCTGAGAAGTGATCTTCTGCTTCTGCTTGCAGGCTGCAGGAGCAGTCAGCAGAGACAATCGAAGCTCTACACGCAGCTGGCATGAAGGTTTGGGTGCTGACAGGAGACAAGATGGAGACTGCCAAATCCACCTGCTATGCCTGCAGGCTCTTCCAGACCAGCACCGAGCTGCTGGAGCTGACGGCAAAAATGGTGGGCGAGAGCGAAAGGAAGGAGGATCGGCTCCATGAGCTGCTGATGGAGTACCACAAAAAGCTGATTCAGGATGTTCCCAGAAACCGAGGAGGCTTGAAGAGGTAAGTGAGCAAGAAGACTTGCATTTTGGATGCAGATGCCAAGTTTACAGAGAAACAGAACCATGTGGTGGCTCTTGGGGGCAGGCTGCTTGCAGGCACTGTGGCTTGCTCCTTCGCTTGCTCCTCGTCTATGGTATGGGTTGGTTTGGAACTTAATTACACAGTTCCTTTAGTGAAGGGCATGTGTTAAATCCAAGCTTTTTAAGATTGTGAAGCCCCCCCAAAAAAAGGAATGGGAAACAGATTAATTCCAAATCAGTTTCTTTCCCACTAAGATGATACAAGTGGCTAGATTGACTTCTTAGTCTGATTTGATTTCAAACGTGTTCCTTGTGTCACAGAAGCTGGACTCTGAGTCAAGAATATGGCCTGATTATAGATGGCTCAACGTTGTCACTGATCCTCAACCCTTCTCAGGACTCCAGCTCTAGCAATTACAAAAACATATTCCTACAAATCTGCTTGAAGTGTACTGCAGTCCTCTGCTGCCGGATGGCCCCTCTGCAGAAAGCACAGGTATTCTGAACTGTCTGAAGCACACTGCTAGATGTGCTTTTAATCCATCAGCTGGGATCATCTTAATCAGCTAGACCCTCTCTGAGCTAGGTGTCTAAGCCTGGTCTGAGCTACAGAGCATGATGGGAACACACCAGTCTTCCAAATCCGAGTGTAAAATCTTTGTTTAATATGCTTACAGGAAGCCACAAACCCAAGCTAATTAAAGATAAACAAAACTCCCTGTTTGTGGTTTTTCCTTTTCCAAATTTGTCGTAGTGGAGTCCATGACTTCCTCAGGTCAGCTGATGCTATCCAAGCCAGATAAGCAGTGTGTTTCTGCCTCTCTTCCATGGGGGGAAGCCTTTTCCTTCCCCTGAAATGCTGGAGAGGTGCCATCTTTGGGAGAGCAGGATCTGGCAGAGGGGAAGGATGGGCTGCTGCTGCCTGGGATTTGTTTTTAAGAGCTGTCCTTCAGCCCTGTGCAGTTGGATCTTGGCTTTTGCTCTGACTGGTGACTGTGAAGGAAGTACAAGAGATGTTTTGTTAATCTGAACTCTCCAGGTGTTACTTTGCTGATGTAGGAGCTTGGTTGCTTGTCCTGGGGCCTCTTGGAAGTGGAGCAGTGTGTGTGTGGGGGGGGGGTGTCTTTAAAGGCTTTTAACTGAATTTCTGGTTTTTGCTGCTGTCCTTCTTTAAAATCTTTCAGATTGTGCGAATGGTGAAGAACACAAAAGGCAGCCCAATAACCCTTTCAATAGGAGACGGTGCAAATGATGTTAGCATGATTTTGGAAGCACATGTTGGAATAGGTAAGGCCCTTGGGAACAGCCATCTGACACCTGAGACCTGTCTGCTGTTGCTGGGGTTCACTGCTGACATGCAGTCAGTATTTCTGGTTGCATGTGGCTAAATGGATCCCATGGAAAAAATGCAGAAAGTCTGCTCTTGCTTTCTTTGGAGCCAGGGTTTGACTCCAGTTAGATGCTTGGAATGGGCTCCCTAGAGAGGTTGTGGAGTCTCCTTCTCTATGGACTTTCAAGACCCATCTGGATGTGTTTCTGTGCGACCTGTGCTAAATTCTATGGTCCTGCTCTGGCAGGGGAGGTTGGACTCAATCTTTGGAGGTCCCTTCCACCCCCTATCATCTCCCGTGATCATGAGTTGCTCACCTTTGATAGTACCTCTCATCATATCAGTGATAAACTGTAGCTGGTGCTGAAAAGCTCCATGGCCAAATTCAAGGTCAAGGCTGCTTGCTGGTCAGAAAAAGAAAAGGCACAACAAGCAAACTGCTGGGTGGTTACTGGGAGTTGCTGCAAAGGCAGTGCAGTGAAAATATCACTTTGTTAACAGCTGCTAGTAACTCCACACTGGGGACCCACACACGTTTCTGGGGGCTGGTGCTCAGTAATGTTGTCTGCCTCTGTGTGACTGACATCAGGCTGGTATTGGAGATACAGGAGATACTGGACAGTGTTTTAATACCACCAAAGACAGGTTGATGGAGAGAAAGGGCAGCATGTAATGAACGGGATCCCAGTGCAGTTTGTTTAGCTGTGGCTTTGGAGTGAACAAAACTGTCTTTCTTGAGCTCAGCCCTAGGGATGTCTCAGGAGGCTCGGCATCTGCAATGGAATTAACTGGGCTGCGTGAGATGCAGGCAAGCCTGGGGGAAAGCCAAGTCCTTATCTTTTATCAGGTTTGCTTAGATACTTTTTCATCACACTCTTTCATAGGAACTCAGACAGCAACCAAAACATAGCTTAAAAAACCCCAGAGGCAGGTCTGAGTGTTGTAGAGCCAAAACCACACCAAGTCTTGCAGCATGTTAGTGTTTTGATCTCCTGGGGCACCCAAGAGGGAAATGCAGCCTTTGTCTCGCCTCGAAATGCTGAGTGATGTGGACAAACCTAGTGGGTAGTAGCACTGGTACCAATTCCAGTCCCTTAGGGACTAACTTCTTTCCATGCTTCTGTCTCCAGGTATAAAAGGCAAAGAAGGGCGACAGGCTTCCAGAAACAGTGACTATGCTGTGCCAAAGTTTAAACATTTAAGGAAACTGCTCCTAGCCCACGGGCATTTGTATTATGTGAGAATAGCACACCTTGTACAGTATTTCTTCTATAAGGTAAGGATATGTGTGCACCTTCTTTCTTTACACTTTGAGGGGGGAAAAGGGGGGTTTACAAGAGAAAAAACTAGTAAACAGGAAACCCAAAATGTGAAAGCTGTTCTGTAGCTCTCTCTTCCTCCCCTAGATCAGTCTGTGTCTCTGCCATGCACCTGTCAGTTGAAAGCTGTGCTTACAAAGCAACGTGAGCATGGCTTTATTCCAGTTTCTTCTGCAGATACTAACTGCTCAGTGGGTTGGTTTTTTGTTTGGTACACAGGAGTGTCCTAACGTGTCTGGTATTGTAATGTCAGACACTAGCATCTGGTAAGAGAAAAATTGCTTGGTTTAAATTGGAAGTCAAGCACTTCCCTGCTAACCGTTCTTTCTTTCATTTCCCTAGAACCTTTGCTTCATTTTACCACAGTTTTTATACCAGTTCTTCTGTGGATTCTCACAGCAGGTAACTTTAAGTAACATCTCTGTAAAGCCAGGATAAAGAGCAAGTGACACAATTAGCTCTCCTAGCAGAGGCTTGACCTTTGGCCTTCTGTCCCTCCCTCACCTTGCTTTAGAGGATGGTGGGAACCAAGCTCATTGCTCAGCTCCATATCTGGAGCACAGTATTTTTGAGACCCATAACTGAAAAGACAGAAATTGGGTTTCTTTCCTTTCTCATCCACCACCCATAGATACCTTCCTAAACTAATGAGAGAGGGGTTTAGCTGGTTTGCAGCATTGGCTGCTTCCCCTTTTCTTAAAAGCTTTTGAAGGCTTCCTGTTTCTCCTCTGCTGCTCTTTTCTGCATGAAAGGTGTCTCAAAAGGAAGAACAGTTTGTTCTTTTATGACAGCCTTTAAAAGACACAATGAGTGTCATCAGCTTGCTTAGTCTTAAGTGAGCATCAGAGGGGGAGAGCCATGTGGTGAGTGAGTGGGTTCATGTGCTTGTAGGCAGGAGCTTTGGCTTCTGGGCTTTTGTGTCAATTTACTTTTGAGCTCAAAAGCCCCTAATGGTGAGGAAATGATAGAAGAGAATTCTCTGCTTGTCTTGTCAGAAGCAGTTGCTTTTTTTTTTTTTTTAATTTTTAAAATGTTCTTGTAAAAGACACTTGTCTTTAGAGAGTCACAGGAGACATCAGGTGTATTAATAGAAACAGCAGCACAAGAGCAGCTACAAAAGAGCTGTGATAAGGGCTGTTTAATCACATTTTGATGGAGAATGAGCTGGAGATGAGGCCAACCAGTTACAAAACTTCCCAGCAGTGGGAGTGAGGGTTCTGACCAGGCAGCCTGCAGGTGCCTTAGCCCTTGGGCATTGCATGGAGCATGACCCCTGTCTGATGAAGCTGTCCTGTGTGGCAGTGACAGGATGAGGGATGAATCCGTAGGGTGTGTTTGGCAGCAAGGACTGGAAATTTGTAATCTGTTCATGGGGAGACTTTTAAAATAGAATTTCTGTCTCATTTTACCCTTTCTTTCTCTTCTAAGCCTCTGTATGATGCTGCTTATCTTACCATGTACAACATCTGCTTCACATCTCTACCTATCCTGGCATACAGTCTCCTGGAGCAGCACATCAACATTGACACGCTGACCTCAGATCCTCAGCTCTATATGTAAGTAGCACTGGACTAGGCAAGCCTGTGCACAACTTGATTGTCCATGGGTTAAGTTTTTTTTGGTGGAAAAAAACTACTTTGAGGGTAGTAGAGCTCTGGAACAGGCTGCCCAGAGAGGTGGTGGAGTTTCTGTCTTTGCAGACTTTCAAGGCCCACATGGATGTGTTTGTATGTGATCTGCTTTAGGTGATCCTGCTCTGTCAGGAGGGTTGGACGTAGTCTTCAGAGGTCCCTTCCAACCCCTAGCATTCTGTGTGATTCTGTGAAGCAGGAGTCCTTGTCCTGTTAGTGATAGGGTCACCATGAACTGCAGAAAAGGCTCTCCCTCTCCCTGCTGGTTCTGCTGCTGCTACATTATTGCTGAGCAATGTTCTATTCACTGCCTGTTTCTTCTTCTTCAGGTTCTCTAACAGTGTCTGGGCTAGCAAATTGTCCTGCTGGGTCTCTATAAGAAAAATAAACTGAGGTGGAATTATTTATATGTAAGAAAAATCAAGCTGCAAATGTGGCCAGACCATTCATTTGTGTTAGCTTTGAGCCAGGCACATGGACCAAGCATATCACAGAGCATGTAATGGATGGAGGGGAGATGGAGCTTTCAAGAGAAAGAGATCCATTCATTTTCAGAAAGACAAATGTCCCTGAAGTCCAGCTCAGGCAGGTAGTTTTTCAGCTGGTCTAAATGGATATCCTTCCCCAGGCTCCACAGGCCATATCCCTGCACCAGAACCTGTTACCAGCTCTGCTCTTTGATCCATATGCTCAGAGTTTTCTGTCACGTTGCCATGGAAAGCCCACTTTGAAGAGACTTTGCTTTGCTGGTTGCTTCCTCCCCTTCCTTGGATGCAACTGGGAGAGACTCTGACCTCCCACAGAGAAACCAAGACATTTACATCTCCTCTCCACCCCACCCATGCACATGTACTTGTGTGCCGCCTTTCACAAGAGCTAAGGAAGATGCTTTTTTAGTGAAGCACCTGTTCATGCATCACTCTTGCTGATTCCCTTGCTTGGCAGTAAGCTCAGCACCAAGTTCACCCCTGTGGAGAGACACCAGGCTGGGGCTGCTCCAGCCAGTGACCTGTGCAAGCCCTGTTACCTTAGCCATGGAGGAGCTGTGTGTGGCACAGGAGCCATGCTTTTGCAGGGACAGCAAAGGGAATTGGCAGGTACCTAAAGAGGGCATGGGGAAGTTACTGTAGGGTCAGAGGAAACGGCCTCAAGCTGCACCAGGAGAGGTTTAGGCTGGATATGAGAAGAAACTGCTTCTCTGAAAGGATTCTCAAAGACTGGAACAGGCTCCCCAGGGAGGTGATTGAATCACCATCCCTGGAGGTATTTCGAAGAGGCAGAGATGTGGTGCTGAGGGACATGGTTTAGCACCAGCCTTGCTAAAGTTAGAGAACAGTTGGACTCGATGATCTTGAAGGTCTTCTCCAACTGAAACAATTCTATGATTCTAGGTACAGAAAAATCAGCTAACGCAACAAGAGCTGTAAGGCTCAGAAGGGACCTGGGTGCTTTTGAAATAAGAGCTCAGCTCCATGACTGATGAGAGCTCTGTGATCCTCTGCTGGTACAGCACGATGCCACCACCTGTATGTCTAAATAAACTGGGAATTGAATATCGTGCAGTACAGAGCAGCGAGACCAAGTATACCTGGTGGGCTGCCTGGTCTCTGGGGGTCTGTCCATCGAGGGCAAACAGATGAATTGTGCAGCAAACAGCTTTAGTTTGAATATTCATGACTCTGCCTGCGCTGCTGAGTGCAGAGCAACCACTGTGCCTGGGCTGTGAGAGCTGAGCTGCTGCAGTGCAGATCTGCTGGCTGCAAAGAGCCTGTTTACGATGAGCGCTGCAGGACACAAATGCAAATGCAAACAGAGCTCCCACTCAGGAAGCTGGTTGTATTTTCTATCCTTGCAAGAAAACCCACTTACAGTCTGCTTTACCCATGTCCCTTACTTGTACCCAAATTGCAGTGCCTTAGAGAATCACAGAACCATTTTGATTGGAAGAGACCTTTAAGAACATCGAGTCCAACCGTTCTCCAACTCTACCAAGTCTAAACCATGTCTCTTCTAAACATCTCCAGGAATGGGGATTCAACCACATCCCTTGAGAACATGTTCCTGTCTTGGAGAACCATTTATGTGGAGAAGTTTCTTCTAATATCTAAAGCTTTTTTCAGGGGTGCCCAGTGACAGGACCAGAGGCATTGGGCACGAACCAAAACAGATTGTTTTTACTGCAGAATCATGCAGAGGATTCAGCAGGTTTGTTTTGGAAATGGCAACTATAGGACCACATCAACACACTGGTTTGCAGGGTGCCTCTTGCTGAAAGTGGATGTGTTGCTTTAACAGTTATGAAGAAGAATTAGAAGAATGGGGGAATTTTTTGTTGTGCCATAAAGATGCTTTTGTCCCTCATCAATGTTCCAGTTTTAAAGATGGAAAACTGAAAAGATGATGTTGCAGGGAACTTTAATTCCTTTCTGCCCTCACAGCTGCTCTCCACTCCCTGGGCTTTGCCTGTGGTCCGTGCAGAGCTCTGCCCATAGCACATCTGCTCACTGCTGCCTTCGTGCCAGATCTCATCCTATATTCAGCCCAGAGCCTGCTGTTACAATCCCCATGTTAAAACCACCCACCATACGATTCAGGAGGTTATTTTCAGCCTGTGCAGAAAAACACTACTTCCAGGAGCAGGGCTTGCAGAGCTTTTCTCAAGGAGGGAGTCTGCACATTCAACAAAGAGGAAAACATACCGTGGATTCGCTGCATCCTCTGTGGCTCTCCTTTGCCTTTAGAGTTCACCAGTGAATGTCAGGCACTGTGGGCAGTGCTGGGGCTGTGAGAGGGGCTCAGGACAGTATTAGAGCTGTTTACTTTGGGCTGGCTTGGATTTTAATCCGAGTTTCCTAGAGAAGGACAAACCAAATGAATATGCTGAAGCTCTTATTACTCATGACCAGCAGCTGCATATGGCAAATGTTTTTTGTCCCCTGTACACTTAGCAGGTATTTGTGTTTTACCTTCTTGTTCCCTAGAGCAAGGGTTTGCTCCAAAGCCTGCTGAGAGTGGTAAGATACTGGAACAGGGTGCCCAGGGGTGTGGTTGAAGCCCCATCCTTGGGATGTTCAAGATCAGACTCTATGTGGCTCTGGGCAGCCTGACCTAGTTGGGAGTTGTTCCTGCTGACTGCAGGGCAATTGGGCATGGTCCCTTCCAAGCTGATGGAATCTGTGATCACCTGGCTGTGTGGGGGTCTTTGTAGCACATCCCCAGCCTGGTGGTGATGTTCTTGTTGCTCCATCTCTTGGCAGGAAGGTTTCGGATAACGCAATGCTGCAGTGGAGGCCGTTCCTGTACTGGACCTTCCTGGGTGCCTTTGAAGGACTTGTGTTTTTCTTTGGGGCTTATTTTCTTTTTCAAAATTCATCATTGGAAGATAATGGAAAGGTAACACCACCAAAAATGAGACAAAAAAAATGAGATGAGTCTTTCTCCTGTGCACTGCCTCTTTTATATGCCTGGCAGGGAGGGTCTACATGCTTAATCTGTGCAGTGTCTTGAGTCTTGTCCAATGGTGTAGCCTTGCTTATGGTGTGATTCTGCAGCAAATGCTTGAAATAAAACGTTTTCCAGATCACTATGGCAACAGGGCCAGAGCTGGTTATACTCACTAGGTAAAACAACTAGTCCTGCACACAGCTTTATTCCAGCTTGGTGAGCTTTGCACAGCGCTATTCCACTCTTCTGCATGGTCTCAGGTTATTGACCCAGGGCAGGAGCAGTGTCCATCCTTCCCACCAGCATGCCACATGAAATTTTGGCATGGGTTTGGCTGGTTACAAGAGACCAAATTGCCCCACCTTGATAAGATGTTGCTCAGACATGGCACAGGACTGCTTGTGAGCAGTTGGGGAAGGCTGGTGCTGCTTTTGCTGCCTTGTGGAAGGCAGCATCTGTTTGCACCAAGCAGGCTGTTCTTCTCCCTGCTGTGCCTGCCTGCTTGTGTCCCTTGTGTCAGGACAAGGGCTTGCATCAGGACGTGAGTGAGGTGTGGGAGCTGCTCCAGGCTAACACACACAGAAAGCAGGGGGAAAAGGAAAAGATTTAATTTTCTTTTTTTGTATGTCTCTGTTTCTGGTTAACTGAGTACAGAGCAAAGCATTAATGCAGTGTTGCTGCCACGTGTGGTGGCATGGGCTGTTTCAGGACATATTCCACAAGGCAGTATGCAGCAGGATCAGGACAGTGATTGCCCCCCTGCACTTGGTGCTGGTGAGGCCACACCTTGAGTCATGGATTCAGTTTTGGGGCCCTCACTACGAGAACATCACTGAGATGTTGGAGCATGTCCAGAGGAGGGCAAGGAAGCTGCTGAAGGGTCTGGAGAGCAAGTCTGGTCAGGAGCAGCTGAGGGGAACTGGAGTTGTTTAGCCTGGAGAAGAGGAGGTTGAGGGGAGACCATGTTCTGTACAACTCCCTGAAAGGAGCTTGGAGTGAGGTGGGTGTGGGTGTTGGTCTCTTCTCCCTAGTATCAAGTGCTAGGATGAGAGGAAATGGCCTTAACTTGTACCAAGAGATGTTAGGAAAAAATTCTTCACTGCAGGAGTGGTCAGGCATTGGAACAGGCTGTCCAGGGAGGTGGTAGAGTCACCATCCCTGGAGGTGTTCAAAAACATGTAGACAGGGCACTCTGGGCCATGGTTTAATGGCCATGGTGGTGCTAGGTCAGCAGCTGGACTTGATCATCTTGGAGACTTTTTCCAAATGAAATGATTCTGTTCCTGTAATTGTGTTATCAGGTCTTGGCTGATTAAAAGCTTCTTTACGCCATCATTTGTTACCCTTGAGAATAATTTAGCTTTTTTTTAGCGGTTAATGCTTGGAGGAGAGCTGATGAAACATTTCTGTGCACACATTGCACCAGTGCCAATCTTCATGGCCCCAGCTATACGTAGTCAAGCCCCTATAATGTAGGTTCAGTGCTTTTCTCTATTTATAGCTGTTCTGGTTGTGTTTGGATGAAACACAAAGCACTGATGTGTTCTGCAAGTGCCCTCAGAAGTCAAGGCTGTGTGGCACTCCACCAAGATCCATGGTTATGTCCTGTTTTGTAGACACTTATGCCTGTAGGAGCTGCTAGCAGCAACTGCTCATAGTTCCCATGTGTACTTGATTGACTCTTTTTGTGCTCCTATTGACTTTAATTTTTAATTTTTTTTTTTTTTTTGCGTTTTTTGGAGAACTTTTACATTTCACTTTCTGTTTTTGATGTATGCATTCAGATCTTGACAGCCTTTGGTAAGCATCCCTCCAGTTCATTGCTATCATTTGGATTTAGAACACAGTTCTCTGCTTTCCTTTGTCGTGCATAGTCACTCGTGTCTGCAACCCCCAGCTGCCCATTGCTGCCTTCTGCACATGGGGCTGAACCCAGGCGATGGGCAGAGGTGTTGTGAGAAAGCAGAAACTGACAAAATTGCCAAGAAATCATGAACTACAGGTGGTCTAATGACTTGTATCCCCAATCAACATTGCTGTTAGTAGGAGGGTTGTACCTGTCACTGTCACCAGCTCTGGGTCACCCGTCCGTCTGGCACTGCATGGCACAGGGTAGCATAGTGGGCTGGCACCTCTCTGAGGATCAATCTCTGTAGCAGTTCCTTCATCCTGTCCTTCTCCCCTACTCCCTGCTTGTACCTCATTGTCCTTTCTGTGCCTCTCTAAGGAGATGGACCCAGGCACCTGTGGCAATGTAATGTGTTTTTCAGGTTTTTGGGAACTGGACCTTTGGGACGATTGTTTTCACTGTGCTGGTGTTCACTGTCACTCTGAAGGTGAGGAGCTTCCTTCTTTTTCAGTCCCTTCTTGCAGTCATTTTCCAGTGCATGTGTATGTGCTGCAGAATTGTGCAGTAAAAATGAAGTGCCTAGGAATATGTTTCCCACCACACCTCCAGCTCCGCTTCCATAAAGGCAGAACTTGCTCACTGACCTTTGTGTAGTCCCTGGTCTGTACTCCTGGGCTGTGTTGATCCTTAAGTGTTTCTGTTCAGTACTTCAAGGGGAATGTCTTTTAAGCAGGGACTGTTGAGGCAGGACAAGGGGTGATGGCTTTAAACTAAAAGAAGGCAGATTTAGGCCAGCCAGATACAAGGAAAATATTTTTTGCTCTGAGGGTGGTGAGACACTGGCACAGGTTGCCCAGAGAGGTGGTAGATGCCTCATCCCTGGAAACATTCCAGGTCAGGTTGGATGGGACTCTGAGAAACCTGATCTAGTTGAAGATGTCCCTACTCACTGCAGGGTCACTGGACTAGATGACCTTTAAAGGTCCCTTCCAACCCAAAGCATTCTATAATTCTATGCTTTGGTTAAATTACTTTCCTATTTTTTGCCCTCTTTTGAGAACTCCACTTAGTTACAGTTGACTTTCCCCCCCTGCTTTCACCCTTTGATGCTTAGCTCTAGCAAAAGGAAAGAAGCAACAGAATTTGGGTTTGTCTACCTAGTTTCAGACACCACTGTGCATTGGAGGGGTCAGAAAAGCACATCTGCCAAATCATAATGGCAAAGCTGCTTTGTTTCATGGAGCTTTCCAGGATGAACAGTTTGCATAAGACCTTAGGAAAGGTCTGTTATGGTTGGTTCAGAACAGCAGGTGGTGGCAGCAGGTCACTGCAGGCCCTCTAGCCTTTGGACATCTCTTTCCTGTGTCATCAGTGGTTGCATCAATTCTCTCCTATTAAGAAGTGTCAGTTACAATGGGAAACTTGCTGTTTCTCTGTTGGCATCGTGCCAGTCTGAAGATACTGAAAATATTTTGCTCTGGTGCACATATGCAGTGGGGTTGTGACTTGGAGAACCTTCTGCCTTAACATGAAACCAGTCTGAAATGTGATGTGAATACCATGAAATGCACTCTGCATCTAATGCCTCTTCTGTCTCTCTGTTGATTCACACAGCTGGCGTTAGATACCCGATTCTGGACGTGGATGAACCACTTTGTGATCTGGGGCTCCCTTGCCTTCTATGTGTTTTTCTCATTCTTTTGGGGAGGAGTCATTTGGTGAGTATCTTCTCTTCTTCTCCCACATGGTGCTTTCTCAGGGGGAATGCCCAGCCCTGGCATGCAGCATGCCTGTGTTTGGAATATCCTGAGACAGGAATGGGGTATGCAGCTATCCTCCTTACTCTGCTGAGCAGGGAAGAGATGATGCCTCCATCCAATGCCTACCAAAAGCTGTTGCATGATGAGGTGTGTTGAAGGAGGTCTGTCAGCCCATCAAAGGGGTAGTCTGAAAGCACATAATGCCCTGGGCACTGTCCAGGTGCTTGGCTTTGGCAAGAAGCGGTTTGCTTTTCTGCTCATGAGGTTGTTTCTGGTGCTGAGGCCCTTGTCTTTATTGGGAGATTCTGGGGTAAATATTTCAGGATCTGTTTGCATATGTGGCTGGGAAATAAAGGAAAAACTGATGATGGAAAGGGACAGGTGAGGCAGATGCAGAGCAAGAGGACTTTGCACTCTGGGGTACCTTGAGAGGGAGAAATAAGCAGGAGAATGTGTAGATCCTGCTGCTGAAATCCTGGGCCTGAGTAGGAGAAGAAATTCTCACTGATCTGAGCATGACCAGGATTTTTGACTTAATGTCTTGCAAAAGCAGGCAGGTAGTAATTCACTACAAATACTAGCTTTCTCCTTCCCATGCTGGAGTAGATGTTCATGCTGATGTTCACACTATCTCCCATTTTACACCTTTGCTTTGGTTATTGGCTAGATCCTTGATCCAGCAGCTTGCTAACAGAGATGTGGAACTGATAACATATTTTAATTGGAGGTTCATAGGCTCTGTTTAACTCTTCAACATTCCTAACCAACAGATCCAGATCTGTGATCTCACAAGATCCCTATGCTGAAATGTCTGATTTCTGCTGGTGTTTTTAACTTTCATAGCTCAATGTTTGAGTTAAAACAACTGCTTTGGGATCCTTGTCATGAGTTATGAGGCATTTTTCACAAGCACCTGTCAGTTTCCCTCTGTCATCAAGGCAGGGGAGAAAGGCAAATAACTACCACAGAGTCTCTGGATGTCCACCATTGAAAGCAGCCCAGAAGCTATAGCAAAGTCCAAAGCTGAAAGGGTTGTTGATAAGATGAATAATTTCTTTCAGTGATAGCAGAACTCAAACCTCTCTCTCCATCTTGAAATGAAGCAGATGTGGAAGATGCAAAAACCATTGTGTAAGAGGACAGGACAGTCCTGCAGAATTAGCACAGCTGAAGGCAGGGGATGTGGTGAGAGGATGGGCAGTGTGTTTCTGTGCAGGCTGTATCCATCCCCATCTGAAAGGGAGGTGTTACTGCTGACAGTTTGATCTGAATCTGCCTTTGACCTCCTTGAGAAATTCATGTTAACCAGAATTTATTTGTATCTTTTTGTTTTTCAGGCCTTTCTTGAAGCAGCAAAGAATGTATTTTGTATTTGCCCATATGCTGACTTCTGTTTCCACGTGGCTGGCAATAATCCTCCTGATCTTTATCAGCCTTTTCCCAGAAATTCTTCTAATAGTTTTAAAAAATATAAAAGAGAAAAGTCATCAGGTAAGGAACAAGATGATGTATTGCACAGTCCTTTCTTGCTCTTAAGCACCAGATGAACCTGTAGCAGTACTGTGTACCACTCACCTCTGAAGGAAGGCTTTCTAGAATCTTGCCTTGCTCTCACACATTGCAGAAATATCAACAAGCTCATCTGAAAATCCTGCCTAGGTCTGTAGTGAGAAGAGCCTCAACCCCTGCCTTTGCCTAGTTGGCTTCCCTGGGTGGCAACCTGCCATCTCCTAGAAAAGTACAGTAACCCTTTTCCAACCTGAGCTGATCATCAAACCCACCATACTGGGTCCTGAAGAAAAGCTGTTCATTGTTGTGTCAGAGAACACCCCCTCGATGTGGGGTGTGTCTTCAGGTGCCTGTGCAGGGGCTACAGGGTCAGGTCTTGTCACATTTGGCCCTTCCCTGAAATAACTGAGGGCTTGTACCATGGTATTAGCCTGCGATGTCCAGGTCTCCTCAAAAGCAGTGTGGTTCCTGAAGAGCTCTCTTCTACTGCAGAGGAGGAGGAGGGGGCTCGTTTTAGAAATGTAAACCATCTCCAAGTTTTCTTCATAACTCCTGCAAACACTGAAAGCCAGCACTGTCAATCTCCCTTCTCACACCATGCTGAGAGCCTCCACTGCCCCTTGCTCTCTGCCCAGAGGTGCCAAGCATCCCTGCTGCACTGTCTCCCTGGGCAGCCCCTGCTCACCCCAGCTGTCCCTCTGCTTTTCCTTGTGCCTCTCCTCCCTCCTGCAGCCCCTCTCTTTCCCCTGCAATGTCAGCAAGTCCTGCCTTTGGTCAGCCTGAGATGTGTTGCCTGCCAGCCCTTCTCAGTGGGTTTGCATGTGCTTAGGTACTGGTAGGGCATGGCCAAAGGGGCATGAGCTGGTGTGAGGTCACCTACCCACAGACACCCAGCAAATGCTGACACTGAGGGTTTGGCTAGAAGGGATGGCTGGAGTCAGCCATCACTCCCTGGGAGCTTAGCTGCAGGGTCTGGCCAGCATAGAGGTAGCAGTGTACAGAGGTGGCTTGTGTCCTGCCAGCTGAACCCCAGACCAGCTTCATGGCAAACCTCTGCTCAGTAGGTCTGACCATGTCCCAGGAAACCATGGGATGACCTTCTAAATACTGAGGTTCAAAACAGACTTCTCTCCTTGAAGCTTTTCTATCCCATGAAGTTTCAGTGCATTTTCATCACCTGGGATCACTTGGTTATCTCTGGTCCCCCTTTAAAAACAATTCTTATTTCCATTTAAAGATATACCAAATGAAGCAGTGAAGGTTTTCCCTCTCCCAAAACACTTGAAGTATGGACTTAGCACAGTGTCGCTGAACTAAAATAAGTGTCTTCAAGACAGCCCCATTCCACTTCCCTAAGCCATTGAAATGGAAAGCCACAGAGATGGTAAAAGGGCGGTGGAATTTTTTTGGGGCTCTGTGTAATTTCTTCCAGTTCAGTATGATTTAAAAGTTTTTGGCTTGACATCCCTATTGAAATGGCTGGGAACCAGCTGCTGTCAGCTGTGAACATAGGACAGTTCAAGGATAGTGACCTGGAGGGCAGCTCACCTGAGAGATGACCCATTTTTTTTGCCTTCAGCTGTTGTCCAGAAGATCCATTCCCCCATCCAATACTTGCTTTCAAGAGTACTTCACATAGATGTTTAAAAGGCTCTTCTGAACTCGTTTAGCAAAGCAAAATAAGTGTCAGCAAGAGAAATCTCTGTGTACGTGCATAGCAGACTGAGCACAGGCTGAGCCACATTGAAGTGTGCATTTGGAGTAAGAGCTTCAGAAAATGCCTGAAGCAGGCACCAGCTCTAGCTGTCTTGTGTCAGCAGACACCCAGATCAGTCACTTTGCAGTCACAGATTGCATCAGGTTTTGAAGGGACTCTCAAAGGCCATACTTGTCCAACTCCCCCGCAGTCAGCAGAGACACCTCCAGGTAGATCAGGCTGCCCAGGGTCACATCAAGTGATCTTGAATATCTTCAGGGACAGGGCCTCAGCCACATGCCCAGGCAACTTGTTCCAATGTTTTATCACTCTTACTGTAAAGAACTTCCTCCTAATGTCCAACCTAAGTCTACCCTGCTCCAGTTTCAAACCATTATGCCTTGTCCTTCTAAGCAGTCCCCCCCCCAGCCTTCTTGTAGGTCCCCTTCATATATGGCAGTGAGGTGTAGTTATACACTGAATTTGTCTAGGCATCTAAGACCAGGTAGGTGATCTCAGGTCAAGACCTTTTTTTGCAAATCCTGACATGAATGTTGGAAGAAAAAAAACAAACATCAGTTTCCCAAGGGGGGCAAAGTCCAGAAGGTTATTTAAGTGTCAGGACCCCAAACAGGACAGCCAAGGGACCTCTCTGGAAGATGAGGCCAGGGTGATAGACATTTGCCCTTGACCTCAACAGGACCAGGTTTCACTCCAAGTTTCCTATAACACAATGCATGAGCTCTGCTCAGTCTTTATTGAGTTTTTTGTGTGGAAATTTTTTGTTGTTGTTGTTTGGTTGTTTTTTGGTTTACTTTTTTTAAACTGCAAGGCACATTTGTGTTTCCCCTGATTTCTGCCTTTCTCTTTCTTTTACTGCAATTTCTGTCTTTTGTGCTGTTGTGAACTAGGTAACGAAGCGCCTTCCTTCCTCAGGAACATCCACTATCTTCATGCTTTCTCAAACTTCCAGCAATCACAGCTTTTCTTGGAGTGAATAAGGTGATTTCTGAGTCACTATGTGTTGCTTGCTCTATGGCTTTTTTCCTCCTTCTAATGCCTAACTCCTGAAAACTCCTGTTTAGATTTGCTCGCCTAGCTAAACCCTGCTTTCTTCCCTCTGCTCTTGCTTTAATTTAAATCTTTTCCTTATATAGTCTGTCTCTTCCTCTTTCGTCTCCTGCTGCACCTCAGGTGGGTAAGCTGATCATAGTCAGGATGTCCAAGTGGAGGTGGACATGGCCAATGCTGATTACACTTTCCTTCCCTGCTGTAGTTCTGTGTTAGTGGACTAGACACAAACTTCTTTAAGGCATGGGACAAGGCAGACTCAATATTTATTGTCCTCTGGATGACTTGGCAAACACTTCAGGCTTGTCTGAACTAGGAGAAGCTGCCCAAGTGCCCATCTTACTCAGTCCACCCCACTTCTTAGTATTACTGCTGCTGTTTGTACAAATGAGTAACCCACTGCACTCAACCCTCCCAGCAAGTCTCAGTGTGGGACTTGCTGCCCATGAAGATGGTGCAGCTACTCCACAACAAAGTGCCCTGAAAACATCTCCCAGATGTTTGGTTTCACTGCTGGTCTCCCCTGTTACTCAGTATTATAAAAATATTGGTCATGAGGAGGTCAAAGATGGCTTCCTCCAGCCTCAAAAGTACCTGTAGCATAAACCACCAAGCCTGAAGTTCACTGTTTCGGGAAGCAGGTCTAGATTCTGAACACTTTGTGCCTCTTGAACTGCTAAGCTCATCCAGTATTAATGGGAGTGTGTATTGCTACATGCCCTATGAGATGATGTAGGTGTGAGAAGGGGGAGGGTGTGTGTCTGTGTCCTACATTGTTCAAGCACTAGGCAGGGCCAAGTGTCACCTGTGCTACAAGTTTCTTTGCCTCGCTGTTGCAGAGCAGCAGGAAGGCACCTGACCCATTGTCGACCAGACCTTCTGTCAGACCACTTCTTTTAAGAACATTCTCAGATGAGTCTAATGTGTTGTAACAGGTACCCTGTCCAAAGGAGTTGGGATGGTTTTAGGTGGTGTTGATTAACCCAATGTAACCCCCCTCAAATCAATTAAACTATGGTTGGTTCTTATAATCATCTTGACTGTCGGTGTGGGGCACCTGTCCTTGTGGAATGGAGATGCAATGCTTGGGATGCATTTTAATTTGGTGATGTCTTATCCAACTTCTTCAGAATCCCAAACTCTTCAGAAATATTTGGGGGCCCAAAAGCTGGAATGTTTGGAGGTGTGTAAACAAATCTTTCTATAGAACTGGTATTTTGGTCTAATATGAGCAGAAAATATAATCTGACTTTTATAACCACTATTTACAGTGAAGTGTTCAAACCCCAGCTATTAAAATGATTCCAGTATTGCATCTGAATAGTATACAAATCCCTTTTCCTAGGGTGCATGCTGATCTGTCAGCTAGAAATAAGTACATTTTAATTCATCTGCATAGATTGAAGCTAAACTGTGTCAGTCTATGGTGTGGTGGGCATGTCTCTGTATGTGTACACACACAGAGAGCATCCTGCTACGAGTTTACTCGATTTTTAAACATCCCAGTAAGCCAATAGCAGAAAAGTGCCTGATGGAATTCACAATCTCACTTTCAGAGGTGTTGGTTAACTGCGTGTGGTGTCCGCTGCAAACATAAAACTCTGCAGATCTCTTCTAGCTCCTCTGTAGAGTTATGTGGTTCTGCCTTAGTACCCACAGCTGCTCCTAAAGCAGTGGGGTTAGTTGGAATGGCAGCTCCGGCGGCCAGCCTTGCCAGAGCTCCAGATGTTACCTGACATAAGCCCGGGTTGCTGTTTGCCAGGGCACTGCTGGAGAGCTGACGTTAGGTGGTGCTCTCTGCTGCCGTATACTGGTGCAGACTGGTGGGAGGTGGCTGTGCTGGGACGGCATGGGAACCGCAGGGGACAGCGTGGACACATGCCTCCTAGAGACTCTATACAGCATTCAATATTCATTTAACATCCTGATGGTTGGTTGTGAATGATATTGGGCACTTTTATCATGGGCTAATCGTTCTTCTTCTATAAAAAAAGGTTTTGTTTAATTTTTTTTCTCTAAAAATGAAGAGAGCAAAGCTTTCTGAGCTTGGCAATGTGACAGCTGCAATATGTGTGCCTTTTTCCTTCTGATTTTTGCAGACTGGCCCCTTTGATCTGCCCATGTTAGTCTCATACAAACGTATAGAGAACGATTATGTGAAGACTGAAGATGCTGTTGCTAACTTGGCAGAAAAATATCCTCTCAGGATACTTTAAAGTGCTCCTCACAAACACTGTATATTGCCATGCTGTAGGAAAAAAACCAACAAAACCAAACCATGGTTGGAACCTAACAGTTCTCTTTAATACTACCAAGTACAGTAAGCAGCCATGCTGATAAAGCAGTAGCCAGGGCACTGGCTCCACGGTACCTGTTTGTCTTTGGGCTTGGTGGCTTCCCCACCCTCCCCAACAAACAAATTCTGCCAAATCCTACATCACCGGAGGCTGAGAAAGCATCTTTAGGAATTCATCCAAAACAGCATGAATTGAAGTGCAAGAGAGCAATGCCAGCCCCATTTCACACGGGGGCTTCCTCTGCCTGCTGCAGACCTGGCCAAGAGCAGCTGAAGTCTCTTGCTTTGCCTGACCAAAGAAGTAGCACAGACTTTTAAACCCAGTAACAGCCCCTGAAGGTGCCAAGGAGGAAAGCCTGCTCCTCATGTGGAAGCTGGATGCATCCCAGAGAGCACCTTGCCTGGTGCTGGGGCTGTGGGCCCCTCAGAAGGGGCTGCCCCTCCCAGCCCGTGGGTTGCCAGATGCACATGGCAGAAATACTTGAAAATTTGGGAGAAATCTTGGCTGATGGAGCAAGATGTTTAGTCATGTGTCCCTTCTCTGGGTACGACTGGAAGTGGTCTGTGGTCCATGTGGAGACCTGCTGGGAAGTGCCTGAGCATCCTCCTGCGGCCAGCTTTGCTGGTGGGCTTGTCCATATGGAGGGTGAAGAAAAGGTCATTTTCCCTCATGCTGTGGCTGCTGGTGGGTCGAAGGAAGTTTCCATGGGGGAGGAAGGAATCTCAAAAGCTGGGCTGTGCCAGGCTTTCAGCCGTTTTGCTTGGGCTGCTGTGGTTGTGCTTACCTTGCTGCACTGTGCAGCAGCTTCAACACTTTAAAGGCCTGAGTGACAGTGTGGTCCTTGGGTGATTCCCCAGGGATGTGGACCTGTGCCTGTGCACCTGCAGGCATATCAACCTGCATCTTGAGTTATTTGCACTAAGAAAAAAGGAAGCCAGTTTAAAAATAAAAGGAATACATGAACCTGATGTCATTTTACACTTCATTTGGGTTTTAAATTGGCATGTTCTTTTTAAATTGACCTGTACTGTGGCTGTGGGAACTTTCCTCTTTAGGTTATGCCCAGTAGAGCTGAGATGCCTGACTTCTGATATGTGTAAGGTTCTTTAATTTATTTTGTTTCTCTCTGGATTCTTCATATGTGGAAAAAGCAGCTTTTTTTTTTTTTTATGTTAAGTCCTAAGCAGTGATGGAGCACCCTGCTTGGTGTGACATTTCCCCCTCGTGCTGAGCAGTGCAGAGGCACCACTGTGAGAAGCATTCAAGTCTCATGTCAGCAGTAACAAGCTCCATGCTGCAGCTGGGTTTGGCTCCTGCTTGCTCAGGCTTTGTGTGGCTTACATGCAAAGAAACAACACTTTCTGACTAGGTGGAACATTCGCTTTATCAAATTTCTCTGGCAAAGGACTACTAACTTTTGGAAGAATCGAGTCTTGCTTTCTGGCTGCTGCCCATGAGATCTGTCTTGGACTCTGATGGAAGCAGGATGCAGATCATCTGCTGGTGAATTCTGAGGTGCATCAGAAGGACTTTTTGCAACGGGCATTACCTGTTTGGGAACAGGGTATGCACAGTCCCTGTGGCTGGCTGGTGGCTGCTCTTAGATCTGCCCAGCATGGGAGGGGACATACAGACAGGACCACTGTATTATACACGCTGCACTGGCCTCAAGTGGTGTTTGCTGGCACCGTGTTAGCAACCACAGCTCCACTCCTTGCTGCATGCAAGTAAGGAGCTACACTTCCAGCATGTGTCCCATGGGCAGAACTTTTATTACAGATACATTTTTTTTCCTTCTCTTTTCTTTTTTTGTTTTCCCCTCTTCCTATCTCATTTCATGGACTTAGAGTTCAGCTTGCAGACCTTGTCCCATTCTCAACTTTTCTTGCTAAAATGTGGTGCCTACAGCTCAAGTACAGGATGAGTCCAATGAAGATATGCTCTATATGCCAAATCTAACCTTTCTCCTTAAATACACACTTGCTGACTTCTGTTTACATAACCTTTAAAATGCAGGCACTGAAATGCCTAATTCCTGTGATTCAAAACCATTCCAAGCCCAAATGGTCCCAGGCCTGACACTTTGCTTTTTGGTTTGTTTGGTGTCTAGCTCTACGCTAGGGTCCAAGGCTGTTCCCGTGAAATTCAGATGGAGGTTTTGCTGGTGACCTTGGTGTGAACAGAGTGAAGCTTGCCATGTATGTGTGAACTGCCTGAATAAAGCCACTTAAGCAGGCTCATTTTTGCAGCCTGTCTCAAGATGGAGCCTTCTAAGAACCAGATTTTTCTCTTCCAATTTCCAAGTGTCCTGTCTCGGGATGGAGCAAACTGTTGGAATAGCTGCATGTGCAAACCCAAAGCAGGTGTGCTGAGAGGCAGGTTGGAATTAATGTGAAATGTCTTAAATAGCAGCTCTTTAGGGATAAGTTTTTCTTGGGCTTGGATCTTCAGCTAGTGCACTGGTGTAATGCTGGGGATGGCAGGACAGCCAGGCTTCCTGGGACCTGCAGAAATTGCTGATCCTCATCATTCAGCAATGGCAGAAATGAAATTCCTGTAGCAATGGATGATATGTGAAGTTAGGGGAAACAAGAGACCCTTTTTGGGGTTAGAAAAGGGAAGAAAAAGTAATGGTGGTAACTATAAGGTATAAGGCAGCAAGGATGCTGAGGTGGCAGTGATCAGACAGCAATGCTTTGGGCATTGTCCATGTACCATATACATCTGCACTCGTGCTCATCAGTGAGCTTAAAAGGTCAGTACAGACTTCTCGGTGGAAAAACTTGAAGGAAAATAAGGTTGGCTTTTGGTTTGGTGTTTTTTTTTTTTTTAAATTTTTTTTTTCCTAAGAATTCATTGCAGTTTAACCACTGGCTAATGACACAGAAAGATAAGACAAGTAATTAAGGTTCCTTCTAAAGCTCACATGATAACGGAGGAACTTGGTGTAGTGGTAGCTACTCTTCAAAAACTAATCCTAATTGTTATGAGAATATTATAAAGGACTTGGAATTGCATCAAAGCTTCTTAAAATTGAATTTGTATACACACAGTTGAAAACCTGACTTAATACTGCACCATTTACCCAATTTCCCAGCTATGAATTTTATTTTATTTACAAAAATAAAAAAATAAAAAAATCCATGTAGTATATAGAAAGTGTAAATTCTTATACAGGCAATGAGAAGATACATTTTATGCTTCTTGCAATTAAAAAAAAAGAGAAAAAAAAAAGACTGCAACCTTACATTTTTTCACTTAAATGCAATTTTATACATTTATGTTGCTTTAAATAAAGGAAATTGAATGTGAATGTTACCTTTTATGAATGCAACTTGCTCTTTTTTCATTACAGAAACTTTTGTTTGAAGTAATCAATAAACTTTGGTATGTTGTTCTGATTAATATACATTTGTGGTCTGTCTTGTCTCTGGAATGCTCCTGGTGCCAGCAAGGCCATACTGGGTTCTCTGATGTGCAGCAGGGTTTGCCTAAGGAATTACTGATTGCTTCTCAGATATTTTTACTTTTCCAAGAAGGTGGAATCGTAGAATTATTTTGGTTGAAAAAGACCTCTGAGATCGCTGAGTCTAACCATGTACCTAACACCACTGTTCCTGCTAACCCATGTCTACACATTTCTTGAACACCTCCAGGGATGGTGGCTCCCCTACCTCCCTGGGCAGCCTGTTCCAATGCCTGACCACTCTTGCAGCAAAGACATTTTTCTTAACATCCAACCTTAAACCTCCCCTGACACAATTTCAGGCCATTTCCTCTCATCCTATCACCTGATAGTGGGGAGAAGAGACCAAGCCCCACCTGGCTCCAACCTTCTTTCTGGGAGTTGTAGAGGGCAATGAGGTCTCCCCTCAGTCTCCAAACTATATAATTAGAGTTTCCTCAGTTGCCTGTCACCACATCTCCACACCCTTCACCTGCTTTGGTGTCCTGTGGACCTGCCCCATCACCTCAACGTCCTTGTAGTGAGGGCCCTGAAACCGTAGCCAGTACACAAAGTGTGGCCTCACCAGCACTGAGTACAGGGGGACAATCACTCCCCTGGTCCTGCTGGTCACACCATTGCTGATCCAGGCCAGGATGCTGTTTGCCTTCTTGGCCACCTGAGCACACACTGGCTCATGTTCAGCCAGCTGTCAGCCAGCACCCCCAGGTCCTTTCCTGCTGAGTAACTTTCCAGCCACTCTGCTCTAAGCCTGTAGCTTTCCTTGGGGTTGTTGTGACCCAAGTGCAGAACCCGGTCCTTGGCTTTGTTAAACGTCGTGTCAATGAGCAATTCCAAAACAGCTGCTGCATGTAGCTACCCTGGGTACTCTAAACCCATTTTTATCCAAAATAATGTCAAATTAAGAAAATCAGTCCTGTAAACTAAGTGAATAAGTTAACTTTGTGGAAGAGTTGAACTCAGAGCTTTGTCTGATATTTAGAAACTGAGTAAAACAACAAAAAAAAAAAAAAAAAAGCGGAAATGGGTAAAAAAATGCAGGTCCGTATGCCTGACTTCTAAATGTGCATAAAGAGTGTGTTTTAAATGCTGTGCATTGGTTCTCTGTGTGGTGGCTACCTGTAGTTAAAGAACGTTTGTCAGTTCAAAGTCTAGATAAGCACCCCAACAAGGATTTGTCTGTGGTTTGTGAAGTGCCTGGAACTGGTGAAATTGAGGCCAGGTATTTGCTTTGATGAAATTCTGCGAAAGCAAGACTCAGCAGGTTTATATTAGACCCAAGAAAAATCTATAGACATTTTTTTGGTGGTTGCTTTAGGACATGGGTCTAATTCAAACCAAAATGTTTGTAATGAGAAACTTGACAGTTTGAACAATTCTGTTTTGGCTGCTTTGGATTCTTCAGCTCCCATCAGCCACTGGAGGACAGATGGCTGTGCTATTTAAAACAAACTATAACCTTTAAGAAGCAGCTTGTACTACTGGAAACCAGAGACATGCATTGAGAATCTTAATAGCCTAAGTGAGGGAATAGTGAAGATCATCTGAGGAGCTGGAAAGGCTTTTACTCCAAGCTGCCTGCCTGGGCTGATGGGACCAATGTAGTAAATGTAAGCAATTGGGAGATGGCTGCAGGTCACTGGCTATTTCTGAAATCATAGAATGGTGGGGGCTAGAAGGGACCTCCACAGATCATCTAGTTCAGTTTGCAGAGGATCAGATCCAGGCAGGTTTGGAATCTCTCCAGAGAAGGAGACTCCAGCACCTCTCTAGGCAGACTGCTCCAATGCTCCAGCACCCTCACAATAAAGAAGTTTCTCTTTAAGTGAAACCTCCTGCATTCTAGTTTGCAGCAGTTGCTCCTTGTCCTATCATTGGGTACCATTGAAAAGAGCCCAGCCCCAGCCTCTTGATGATCTTCAGCCTTTAGCTATTGATCAGCATTGATCAGATCTCTCAGTCCTCTCTTCTCCCTGCTAAAGAGCACCAGGTCTCTCTGCCTCTTCTTCTAAGAGAGAAGCTGAAGTCCCCCTCAGCATCTTTGTAGCCTTTGATTGGACTCTCCCCAGTTGTTCCTTGTCCTTGAACTGGGGAGCCCAGAACTGGACACAGTACTCCAGGTATGGGCTCACCAGGGTGGAGTAGAGGGGGAAGAGAACCTTTCTCAACCTGCTGGCCACACTCTTCTTAATGCACTCCAGAATGCTGTTCATCTTGGCTGCAAGGGCACGTTTCTGTCTTGTGGTGACCTTGTCCCCCAGCACTCCCAGGTCCTTCTCCACAGAGCTGCTTTCCAGCAGGTCACCCCTCACACATACTGGTGCAGGTGGTTGTTCCTCCCCAGGTGCAGAACTCTGCACTTGCTCTTGTTGAACTTTGTGAGGTTCACCTCTGTCCAAATTAGCATTTAAAACACTCATGCAGTCTTTCATGTCAGGAAGAAGAAGCAATGTCACTTTGTAAGGTGATTTTTAACAAGGACAGCAATTCCTTCAAAGGCAAGGCTGCTGACGTGTGTGTGGCTCTTGGGTTGTGGAGGGGCCACAATGTCCCCATCCCTGCTCCCATGCATCCCTTGCAGAAGGTGTGTCTGCAGTGTTCTCACTGCTGGGATCGGGTGGCTGTGTCAATGTTCACAGGTTTGGGGATAACCTGCTGAGCTGGAAAACACGCTGTGGCCTGGAGACAGGGTGTGTGTGCACCTGTGTGTGTGTTCCCATCCCAACCTGGACTTGGAACAATGAATGAGGTGGCTTTGGCTGAAAAAGTGAGAGTGGGAAAGTGGAGTGGAGTCCTTTCTCACTATTGACATAACAGGTGTCATAAAGTCCTGGTCCTGGTTGAACTTGTGCTGGCTTCAGTGGGGCCAGGATTTCTGCCAGGCTGTGGAGGCTCTGCTCCTCCTGGAAAAGCTTGGAAATATCCTGAACTGGGTGGTACACCTGGAAATGGGATGCTGCTTCCTGGTGCACATGGAATCCTCCTAAACACCCTGGTTATGAAAACCAGCCAGAGCTTAGCTACTGTCCCCCACAATACTTTGATGTCACTATGCTTATGCCAGAGGTGAACAGTTCCCTTCAACATCAGTTTGATTCCAAACTACCCTTAGTCAGCTCTGCTTTTCCAGTTCTCAGCATCAGCCTTAAAAACAAAAATCAAAGCTCTCCTGTCCTGCTTTGCTCATTGGACTTTTGGTATGAAAGACCATCACAGCTGGGGCTCAAGGGCTGAGTAAGTGGCACAGAGAAGATGTGCAGGTGAGGAGAGGATCAGCAGAGAAGGCTGATGGGGTGAAGGTGAAAGGGTAGTAAGGCATTGGAACAGACTGCCCAGGGAAGTGGTAGAGTCACCATCCCTGGAGGTGTTCAAAAAATGTGTAGACATGGTAATTCAGGACATGGTTTAATGGACATCATGGTCATAGGTTAAAGGTTGAACTCGATGATGTTGGAGGTCTTTTATAACTAAATAATTCTATGACCCTGTGATTCTCTTGTGGCATAGGGCAGAGGTGTTTGCAGCAGTCTTCCAGGTGGTGTAGCAGAAAAAATGGGATTAGGGCAAACCAGGGAAAAGCACTGCAAGAACTAAGCTCTGGAGTGATGAGAGCAGGGCTGTATCTTGGAGAAATCATTTGGCACCCACAGGACCACGTGTGAAAGCTGGGACAGCAGGCTGGATCGAGGGTGACAAGCTAAATTACCTCATTTAACCCAAAAGCCTTTTCCTCAACAACTGTCAGAGGAAGGGGGTTTTTGAAGGAGAGACTAGGAGATGGGATGGTCTGAGCTGATGGTGATGGAAAAGCATTTATCCAGGCACTTTCAGAAACCTCTGAGAGATGTCTCCTGCAATGCAGTGGGGCTGGAGCAGCCCTTGTGCTCTGCACAGTCCCACCATGAAGTATTGAAGCAGCAGCTTTGTGAAGATGCAGAAGTGAAACCTCTGCTTTCTCCACACTGTATGTGCTGGGGAACATAGCTGATACAATCATTCAGATCACTTTCAAAAGGTGATTGCACCATTGTGAAGCCCCAGATGTCTGTGCTTGCCTAAAATGAAGCATTCTTGTTTGACTAACCAAGTAGAAATAGCTGTCCCAAAATGATTTGCAAAAATCAAATAATGGCACTGGTCCCTACAAAACATTCTAACTTTCATCTGAAAAGAAAAAAAAAAAAACTAAAAATAAAAATAAGAGAAAGAGAAAGGAAAAAAAAAAAAGAAAAAGGAAAACAAGAAAAAAAAAGAAAAACTAAAAGGAAAGAAAAAGAAGAGAAAGAAATTTAAAAAAAGGAGGATTTTGAATTTTACTTGAGGAATTTTTTGCACCTGGAATTAGTGAAATTAGTAGGCATTCTCTCTACATCTTCTCCCTAAGATTTAAAGATAAGGAATTGCACCCACACAGACAGGCTGAGTAGCTTCTGCTGGTGGAAAATAGCAACTCGACAGTGCCTCTGCTGAGTGTGTTGCTGGAAGAGCTGGGCATTTACCATGGAATGCCCTAAACCAGGGACTGTAGGCAGCCAGGTTTCCAAAGCAAGAATCTTTGTGGCCATACAGGCTCATAAGGGAATGTTGGAAAGGAAAAGCCATGACCAATTATCCCTCAGTCTGAGCAAACACAGCTTTTCCATGCTGGAAGCTGGCAGGTTTTGTCCTATGCCAGCTGAACTGGCTGGAGGAGGTGCAGCATTGGGGTGTGCATCTGCCACCCCAGCCTGCCTAGGGCTCAGGTATGGTGAGCTGGCTGCAAAGACCTGATCCACAGACACTCTTCGTCATTTTGTCTTGTATTCAGAAAACAAGAAATGGATTGCTTGGCAAATGTGAGGCAAAGTGCAGCCCTCTCTCCTACTGGCTAGCCTTACTTTTCCCAAACCCAGTGTCAGCAGGGGGTATGGCTTGCTCAGGTGTGGTGAATCCAGTTACAGCAGAAGAATCAAAAAGAGACTTCCAGCACTTGGATGGGCCTCATTTCTGCAGCAGCTATTGGGAGTTTAAGGAAAACAGCATTCCTGTGATAAGAGTGGAGAAGGAATGCAGCGTGGCTGTCCCTCTGTGCTTGAAGCCTTGCAGGTGGCTATTTTCTAACCACATTTTATTGCTTTGCACCTGAGTTGGATTGTTTGATGAGTAACTGCACATGGACTCTCCCTGTCACACAGAGAGATGCTTTATGACCAGGCAGAAAATTGACTTTTCAAACAGTCAGGGAGGATCTGTTGTATTATAGACAAGGAGCACTGAGGAATGAGTAGCTTTCCCTGGAAAAATTCTGTTTCAGTGTAAGGAGAGACATGGTCCACCCAAAGATGGTGTTTTTCATGCTGCCATTGCTAGACCTTGGGTCCTAAATTAATAGCTCTTACTGCTGAAGTGTTGGAAAAAGGCTGCTATTATAGTAAGGAGCATAATTAAAAGGTTGTTTTGGAAAAACAGGAACATCCGCTCCTCTGTGCTGCCTTCCCGGGCAGCTCAGCCTGCTGAGAAGAATGAGTTGGCATCGTTTGAACCTCTGCAGCGGGGAACTGAGGCTGGAGCTGTGCTTAGAGCTCTGGCCAGCTTTGGTTGTAAGATGGTTTGATGTAGCTCTCACAATGCTCAAGGAATTTGCTGGAATGCTGCTTACAGAGGATGAAAACACTTTTTTTTTTTTTTTTTAATAGCACTTAGAGAAGTGCTATAGGCATTGAGGTGGGGAGCTGCAGGGTGGTGTGCTGGGGGACACTGGAGTAGCAGAAGGTTGAAAAGTAAACACATAGAAAAGATTAAAAAGGAAATCGGGGGGGCAGGGATAAAAGAAAAAAAAGAAACCCAGTTAAAAAAAAAACAGAAAAAAAGAAAGGAAAAGAGAAAGGGGGGGGGGGGAAGGAAGAAAAAAAAAAAGAAAGGAAAAAAACACACAGAGGGGAAAACAGGAAAAAATAAAGGAAAAAAAGCAAAGCCAGGGAAAAACGGTAGGGGGAAATAGGAAAGACAAAACAAGGAAAAAGGGGAGGGGAGGCGGGGAAGGGAAAAAAGCTGCAAAAAGAGCAAAGTGCCGCGGGGGCAGGGGCGCGGTGGCGGCAGGGCGGTGCGGGCAGCAGGGCGGAGCGGCCGGGGGGCGGTCGGAGGCTGTGGCGGGGCCTCCCCCGCGTTCCCCGGCCCCGCCTGGCCGGCCGCGCGGGCCCGGGGCGGCGTTGGGCTGCCGGCGGCGGAGTGGTGCCGCGGGGCATGGCCCTGGCGCCTGCCCCCGCTCCGGCCCCCGCCGGGCCGCCGCCGGGGGGCACGTCGGCGGGGGAGATGGAGAGCTACTACTGCCTGCTGCGGGCCGCCGCGTTGCTGGAGGCCGCCGCCGCCGGTGAGTCCCGGGGCCGCCGGACCCCTACGGGGCCGGGCGCGGGTCACAGGTGTCCGGGGGTTCCCCGCGGGCCGAAGGGCTCTCCCCGAACATCCCTGGCGCTGCGGGGAAGGCTCCTGGCTCCCGGCTCTGCTGGCAGCGGGGCGGGGGAGCTCCCGGAGCCCCGCTCGGCAGTCGCTGCCACTCGGGCGAAGGGGCGGACGGGGGCTCAGGGTGCCAGGGGTCGTGGCGCTCCGGTGCGGCTGCCTGGAAACCTCCTGGGGGAGTTCGTGGCACCAGGGCTGGTGGGGACTTCGGGCGTCACTGGTTTTGGTGGATTGCAGAATCGCAGGGTCGTTTCAGGTGGGAAGGACCTTTCGGATCATGGGGAAGAGCAGGTTCGGGGGTTAGGGGAAGCTGTTTCACTGCTTCCAACGTGTCCTCAGTGCAGCCTGTGGCTCAAAATGCATTTGGAAGAAAGGCAACTGTTTGGTGAGCAGAAGGGTGCCTGCTAGTGCTAGTCCCAGTCCCCTTCTCAGATTCCTCATGGCCAAAACTAAAGTCTTCCCTGAGAAGCTGCCTCTTAACCTGATGGCTGTGATGTGCCCTTTCCCGGTTTTCGAGGGGAACAACAGTAGATGTGTGTCAAGTGTGTGTCTCTGTCAGACCCCCCTTCACTTGTTCTCTCCCTCCCTCCTTGGTCTTCAAACATCTTCCAGCCTCAGGCTCTGCTGGGGAGGGCAGGGAATTGTGCTGGTGTTGCTGTGGTTCTGTGGCCGCACACCCTTAATGTGAGAAGCAAATGCAATCTGATCCCTTGCCCTTAGCCTGTGAGCTGCTCTTGTGCCTCAGCCATGTTCCCTCTGATGGGCAATGATCTGGTCATAAACTGTGTGGAGCCCTGATGCTTTTATAATTTCATTTACTTGTGGTCAGAACAGGGCTTCTTTGCAGAGAGATCCTTGGTAACGCAGGACAGGTGGTAGCATCTTGGGTGGCTCCAGCCTCACTAGTGGATTCCTACCTTGTCAGGAGACGATGGCACTCATCATTCCTTATTTGCTCACAGCTGGTAGAGAGCTTGGAGCTGTGCTAGGCGCAGAAAAGACACACACAAAATAAGCTTCCAGTCTAATTCCAGTTTCCCTGACCTCTTTGCAGAGCCCAGTTTGGGGCACAGGAGGAATTTACTGGGGAGTAAGTCACAAGTGAGGACTTTACCAGTGTGTCACCTGCCCCTTGGGAGCTGCTCATATGCGTGCTCTCCTAGGATGGTGCCCACCACAGCACCTTCCACTCTGCTGTGGGCTGTTCTGCCCACCAGACCTGTGCTTGTCTCTGTCTGCCTGCACCCTGCCGGTGGGGTAGGAAAGTGCAGACAGTGATGGTGGTCAGTTAGCAAAGGATGTTACTCGAATGGATGGACTGAAAAGGAGTCTGATCCTCCTTGTTTTGGTAGGAAAAGACCTCTAAGATCTAAGATCATCAAATCCAACTATCAACCCAACACCACCAAGGCCTTGAAACCATATCCCAAAGTGCACATATTTCTTGAGCACCTCCGGGGATGGTGATTCCACTTCCCTGGGCAGCCTGTTCCAGTTCCTGACCACTCTTTCAGTGAACACATTTTTCCTCATCTCCAGCCTAAACCTCCTCTGGTGTAATTTCAGGCCATTTCCTCTCATTTTACCACTTGTTACCAAGGAGAAGAGACTGACCTCTACCTGGCTCCAACTTTCAGGTGGTTGTAGACAGCACTGAGGTCTCCCCTCAGCCTCCTTTTACTGATGTTAGCAGTGAAGCACCCACACCCAAGCTTGAACAGGAGCAAGGTGGCACAGGGATGGGGACGCAGATGGGGAATGTTTTCTGTGAGCAGCGTTAATGGAAGCTGGGTGAAAGCGGGCAGCCGACTTCTCGTGAGCATGAGCCCTGTCTTCCAACCAGCTCCTGGCAGATGACCTTTGTGTAATGCTCATATGAAATCAAAATATCTCCACAAAGGCAGGCTTGTGTGGTTATAGCTACGGGATCTGGACATGTGATGTGGCATTTACATAGATTCTTAAAATGTGATACCGGAAAAGATAAGAGTTGAGTGACGTTCTTAAATCGTGAGATTAAAAATACAGCAGAAGTGGTGTGTTGTGAGGGTTTTTTTCCCCTCATTGCTGATTTCTGAGCATTCATCCTGATCTGAGGCTAGATTTTAACCATTTCCCTTCACACTTCAGTACTGGAAACCTGTTGGTCATTTCTATGGAAGGTGTCTGGCTTACAGTGAGATATAAGCCTGTAAATCCCAAGCCTTTTACAACCATTCTCATCTTTAAAATGATTTGGGCTCCCATGGATTGATGCAGGAGCACAGGGCCAGCAGCCCCCAAAAGCTCTGCACCACTGTCAGTTGGACCCCTTTGGGTGGACCACAGAGGAGTAGTAGTCTGGTAGCAGTCAGTAGTATGTGGGACGTGCTTCCTGCCCCTACATCACGTTTGCTACAACTGCTGTTTAATGGTTTATCATTCATTTACCAGGACAAAAGTGAAGTGACAGCAGGGCTGTGTGGGAGGAAAGCAGCTGAGGTGTAAAATATGGTGGGGGAAAGAATGAGCCTTTCCAGAGTGCCGTCTTTGCCACTGAACTTGAGGATGCTTGGGGACATGAAGCGACTCCTGCGTGCCTGGAGATGAAGAGTCCAGACCTTAGATGTTGCTGCTGGGCACACTTGTGGTAGGAGCCTTGTGTTAAAGTTGGTTTGGGCAGGTAGGACTTGCAAGAAAACCCCAGAGCCACAAGCTGGGCAAGCAAGCACCCTCAGCTTTGTCCTGCAAACAGGCAGCTTCATGCTGACTGACATGTGTCACCATGCTGGTGGTCATTTCACACATACAGCACACACAGCTTGGGCCCCTCAACTTGCTCCACTGCCAAAGCCTCAATCATCTCATCTGCCAGCTTCCCTAACGCAGCAAAATGGAAGGCTACTGCCAGACTCGGGGCAGAGGAGCAGGAGAGTGAGGAGCTGTGGTGGAAGTGGCTGGGTGTGCCTGCCCTTGTTTTCCTCCCAGGCGATGCTAGCCTGGGTTTGGCAGTGAGGCTGAGTCAGGAGTTCCTCGGGGACCTGCAATTACCCATCTGCTGCTCCGTGGGTGTCTGTCCAAGGGCTGGGTGGTGTGAGGCAGACAGTGAGCACCAGTAATATCTGCCCCTCCTTGCTTTCCATGCCACTGCCTTTCTCCTGCAGCAGGAAAGTGGTTAGCTGGAAGCGAGGATGTGCTTTGGCTTGGCAGGGGAATGGCAGAGTTGACCATTTCCATTTTCAGTTCAGGAAAAGTTTGGGTTAGTTTCCCTCACTTAGTTTCCAGGGGATGCCATTGTGGGAATCTGGCTGTACAAGTTAGTTTCCTGGCTATGAAAGCAAAGAAATTGTTCCAGTAACTTCAGTGAACTCAGTCCCAGGTTCCTAGACAGGTGAGGGAGCTCAAAGATTTACTGCCCCTATGTCTCCCAGGAGTTCCTTTGTGCACAAAGCTGGAATTTGGCTTGGAATAAACCAAGGCTTGCATGGTGTTGTCTGATGGTGAGAAAGTTGGTGATCTTTGTACGTTTTTATTTGGCTTCAGATGTCTTTTGTGCTGAGTGGACTCTGGACTGGAGGCTGGTTATGTTGGCTGGGCAGGTGTGTACTGGTGGCAGATGCTAAATGCACCCTCTCCTGCACAGCTGAGAGACGTGCATGGTGCTGGTGTGCAAACAGCTGTAAACTCTTTCCTCAGCTTCCCCTAAGGGAAGAGTGACTGAAATTGGGAACAGGAGAAAATTAGAAGTACACTGAAGCTCCTAAGTATTAGAAAAGCAAGCTTCTCTACTCCCACACCACGTTTGAATCCACAGGGGTGGGTGTTAAGAAACTTCTATTGCAGTAGATGTAAAGTCATGTATAGCTGAGCTGGCTTTCATCTTCCCAATTTTGGCTTAGTTTGGGGTGATATGAGAAGACAGTTTTTTGATTGGGCGTGAAAACATCAGGGTATCCAGTGTTTTGTTCTCTCATAGTAGTGGATTAGCCACAGGAATAACAGGAGATAACATATAAACCTTGTAGCTATTTAGCTTAATTTTGCTTTGCCTTTTATGGGTAAAGCTTCCACAGTTTGCCAGATGTTAAAGCTAAATTGGAAGAGATTACTCCCCCCAAAATCCTCCATGATTTCCCCCTGGATCTTTTAACCTCCCCACAGCATCCTCCTCCTTGCTGTCAGCACTGCTCAGCCATGACTCCTGGGAATCATAGAATCATAGAATTGTTAGTGTTGGAAGGGACCTCAAGGATCATCTAGTTCCAAACCCCCTGCCATGGGCAGGGACACCTCACACTAGATCAGGCTGCTAAGAGCCACATGCAGCCTGGCCTTAAAAACCTCCACAGATGGAGCTTCCCTCCACCTCCCTGGGCAACCTGTTCCAGTGTCTTACCACCCTCATGGTGAAGAACATCCAATCTGAATCTACCCATTTCTATTTTTGTTCCATTCCCCCTAGTCCTATCACTATTTTACACCCTCAAAAGTTCCTCCCCAGCTTTCTTGTAGGCTCCCTTAAGACACTGCAAGTCTACAAGAAGGTCTCCTTGGAACTTCTTATCCAGACTGAACAGCCCCAATTCTCAGTCTGTCCTCACAGGAGAGGTGCTCCAGCCCTCTGATCATCCTCGTGGCCTTTCTCTGGACACGTTCCAGCACTTCCAGGTCCTTCTTTTAACAGAGGCTCCAGAACTGGACACAGAGCTCCAGGTGTGGTCTGAGCAGAGTGGAGCAGAGGGGGAGAATCACCTCCCTTGCCCTGCTGGATATGATTCTCTTGATGCAGCCCAGGATGTGATTGGCTTTCGGGGCTGCAAGTGCACACTGGAACTCTTCTGCTCTCTCCAGCTCCCCACACTGTATCAGAGGATGACTTCCCTATGAATATGGGAGGAATGGCTGCACCTTGTCTGGGATCCTTCCCTGGCTGCACCTGGTCCTGCCAGCAGCGATGGCCCTTGGTCAGCAAGAATGAGGTTTTGCCGGTTCTGTGTGCCGGTGAGCGCCCACGGCTGTGCTGGTGCCCTGGGTGCTCCTGCTCTTTCCCAGCCAGTGCTTCCCTGCCAGTGGTTGCTGGAGGAATGCCCAGGAGCAGGAGGCTCCTGCTCCAGGGCTCAGAGGCTCAGGCCTGATCCAGTGTGGCTCTGCACACGCCTGGCCCCAGTGCCATCTGATCCCCCTTTGGCTGCCCCGACCAGCTCTTGTGTAAGGTGATGATTCAGCTGGTCCCGTGAGGACATTACTCTGTGGGGCAGGCATGCTGCCTAGATGGTGGTCCACAAGCCTGGACTGTGCTGAGTTAACATTTTCTCCCTATTGCTTTTCTTTTTTCTTAAAATCCACAGGGTTTTTCTCTTGCATTTGTACTCTTATCCTCACTGTACATAAACCTAAGCCTTTTGAAAAGGTCATTCTAGTTTTTCAGAAGCTTCACCCCTTTTGTGGCTGTATGGTTTCTTAGCCAACCATGCTTCCAGGCTTGGGTGGTGGAGATGGCTGCCTCTGCTGAAACCATCAACTGCAGATAAGCCCTGGAAGGCCTCAGTGGAGAAGCAGAGCCTCTGGGTCAGAAGGAAGGACCATCTGGTGCCATATCCTGCCTCCTACGCTGTGCCGGAGCTGGTGCTTGGGAGGAAGTGAAAGAAAGAGCTTGCAAATAGAGTGAGCCTTTCCTTAAAATATCCTCCCCAGTCTGACAAAGGATAATTTAAGCAGTTGTCAAACCAGGCATGGTGACCAACCCATCGTGCCTTGTGATGGACTAACCCTCCTGGGGCTTTCCACAGCACTTTTGAATCCCTGAGTGGTTTTGCTGTTTCCTTGTCTGATGTGACTGCTTTGATTTCCTATCTGTGGCAGGAGGTGGTGCACCTGGTCAAGTTTAAACCATGCTTTCACTGGGGCATGCTCACACCTGGACTTTTACTGGGGCAGCTCAGCAACAGGGGCTGCATTTGTGCCCAGGTGCCCATGGAGGGTGGTGGCTGCAGCAGGGAGCCAGTGCTGGTGGCTGTCCTGAGCAGGGAATGGCTTTGCAGGGGGTGGGTCCCTTTGGAATGGTGGCTGCTCTGTCCTGTCTGGCTCTCAAGGAGGTGTTTCACTGCTCACCTGCCTCCAAAGAGAGTTGTCTAATGGCCACCCATGCCTGGCTGCCAGCATCACTGTGCTCCTGGCAGCTCCAGGGATGGCCCCACTGCCACCTGTAGCCTGGAAACCAGAGTGTATTGCCAGCACCAGAGCCACCAGCTCCCTCTAAATACACCCTGTCTGTCCACAGCTCCCGTCGTGTTCCTGGGGTGCAGCCCTTCCCACAGCTCTGCCTTCCCTTGTGCCCTCTGTTGTGCCAATGCTCTTTCCAGGGGGGGTTTGAGGTGGCATCTCAGCCACCCTTTAGGGGTGGGTTTTGCAGACACCTCTGCCAAGCTGATGGTGTCCCCAGAGATTCACCTGTGGCAGGTGGAGGCTTCCCATCAGGCTGTCGACAGATGTTTTGGGACCAAGGAGCCCCAAAGCATCAACCACATCAAAAGATGCACGGTCAGCAGGTCAAGGGAGGTGATTCTGCTCTTGTGAGACCCCACCTGGAGTACCACATCCAGCCCTGGAGCCCCTAGCACAAGAAAAACATGGATCTGTTGGAAGTGTCCAGGGGAGGCTACGGAGATAATCAGAGGGCTGGAGTACCTCTCCTACAAGGACAGGCTGAGGAAGCTGAGTCTGTTCAGCCTGAAGAAGAGAAGGCTCCAGGGAGACCTTATAGCAGCCCTCCAGTACCTGAAGAGTCCTACTGGGGAGGGGCTGTTTATAAGGGTGTGTGGTGACAGGACAAGGGGCAGTGGTATTAAACTAGAGCAGGGTAGGTTTAGGAAAAAGTTCTTTGTTATGAGGATGGTGGAAGGGGTTGCCCAGAGAAGTTGTGGACTCCTCATCCCTGGGAGTGTCTAAGACCAGACTGAATGAGGCTTTGAGCAACCTGGTGTAGTGGGAGGTGTCCCTGCCCATGGCAGGGGGATTGGAACTAGATGATCTTTAAGGTCCCTTCCAACTCAAGCCATTCTATGATTCTGTGCTCTTCCTTGGGATGAATCCATCATGTTTTCCAGAAAATGAGGCATTTCTACACCTGAACTCATGGCTAATCTTTCTCTCCAATTGAAAACCTGCCTTCAGCTGGCTGTAGTTACAAGCCAAGTGCTGCAGGCTGAGCCCAGGGATCAGGGCATGCAGGTGGTCCTGTGCAGCCCCTGCACAGCCAGATATGAGCTGTCCCCATGGGCACGGAGGGGACAAAGGGGCTTGCAGCAGTGGAGGGTGTTATTGAAGCTTTCTGCCATAAATATTTGATGGGTCTTTTGTGTTACTGGCTTGGCACAGGGGAGGGCTGCACCACCTGAGATTACAAACCTGGGAGTGTGCCAAGTTTTAGTGCAGCTGCAGAAATTGTTGTTCTTACACCTGGGGTGGCTAAAGGTGCTTCTACTCCATGCAACAGGACCTCTTTGCTACAGGTACCTCCACATACAGGGAGGTACACACACAGGGATACATGAGCAGCTGAACATGGTTTTGGTGCATACAAGGGTGTGTGCAGCTCAGAGCTGCTCTTAGAAGTGGCTGATGATCACACATCTTCTGCAGCATACCTGAGATCACTTGCAGATCCAGAAGAGGATTACACTTTGCACCATCAAGTCTCAAGTTTCTTTAGCAGCTGGAACTTCTTGGGCATGGAGAGGAGATTTGTTTGATGCAGGGTATGCTTTACTGCAGAGTGTTCCTCACACAGGGAAAAGGTCCCCACAGGTCTAAATCTGTTCCCAAGCTGTTACCTCATCTCTAAAGGTGTAATTGCAGCATAAGGCTGTTAACTCCCAAGTCTTCTGCAGCTCTGAATGACTGGTGGAACTGAGTAGGAATGGCTCTTATTAGCAGGCTCCTTTGCTGGTTTGCCCTATGAACCTTGAGAAGTCCCTGCTGTGGCATCTCTGAGCTTCTGTGAACCAGTGTGCTGCAAACTCACTTGCAGGGTAAAAAGATTTCTTGGCCTCAGGGAGAAAGCCACCAAGTCCTAGCTGGTGGACTTAAGGGCTGATCCTGAGACCTTCAGTTCTTTGGTGCATCCAGAAACCACTCTTGTGGGATGTGGATTTTCTTAGCCAGGGTTAGTTCACCAGGGGTTTTAACACCTGCCTTTTGATGCCAGCTCTTGCACAACGTGTGCAAACGTGGACACCTCCATCAGCTTGATGAATGAGGGCTGCAGAGAACTTTTCTGCTGTTGTCATCAGCCATGCTGGTGGTCCTTTGCTAACATTGTGCCCTGCTGGCACTTGTGCCTATTGCCATTTGCAAATAAAGAACTGGAGCCATGGGAGGCACAATTTGCTCCTGACTGCTGAAGAGTTTAATCTTAAAGTTAGGAAGCAGCCTCAGGACCTTGGCTGTTGTTTCTCTGCTCAGACCAGGTCCTGTGAATGATGTTTTGGTGAACGCAGCAGGTCTTGTTGAAGAGCACAAAGTCCTATTCTCAGCTACATGTTCTTTGATGAACATGCAGTTTGGCATGGTACCTCCATCAGCATTGTGCCCTTGGGCAGCCACCAGCCCCTTCTGGCTCTAGTTCCCATGAGCACTGTGCAAACACCTGCTCTGTGTGTACACAGCATTGTATCCTGCTCCTGGGCAGGTGTGGAACAGGATAGAGAGAGGTGGATCCAGTGAGGAAATGGCCTCAAATTGCACCAAGAGGCTGTTTGGGTTGGATCTTAGAAGCTGCTTCTTCCCTGAAAGGGTTCTCAAACACTGGAACAGGCTGCCCAGGGAGGTGGTTGAATCCTCATCCCTGGAGGTGTTTGAAAGAGACAGAAATGTTGGGCTGAGGGATGTGTTTTGGAACCAGCTTTAGTACAGTTAGAGAATGGTTGGACTTGATGATCTTAAAGGTCTTTTCCAACCAAAACCATTCTGCGATTCTATGTGGAAATTAGGATCCTACTCCATGTATAAGCTTGTTGGTGAAGCCACCACTTGGAGACTGTGCAACTGGAGCATGATCCCTGGAAGATACTGGGTGAAGTGGTGCATGAGCAGTAACAGCAGCTGCCTGTGTGCCTCCCTGCTCCTGCGTTGCTTCTTCTCCTCTTCCAGGGACTGGCACTTTGTCACTCTGTGCTGTTGGACAGGCTTTGTGCAGACCTCATGCAAGCCTGCCCTTCACAGGAGGGCAGTTTTCCAGACAGTATAAAGTGGCATATTTTTCTTTAATAACTCTCTCTGTCTTCTTTCTGGGCATGGTGTGCTGATTGGGACAATGGTGAGGGCACACCTGAAGTATTTAACAAGGTAAAGTGCTGGATCCTGCACTTGGGTCACAACAACCCCATGGAAAGCTACAGGCTTAGAGCAGAGTGGCTGGAAAGTTGTCCTGGCAGAAAAGGACCTGGGGGTGCTGGTTGACAGGTGGCTGAACATGAGCCAGTGTGTGCCCAGGTTGCCAAAAAGGCCAACAGCATCCTGGTCTGAATCAGCAACAGTGTGGCCAGCAGGACCAGGAAGTGATTGTCCCCCCGTGCTCAGCACTCGTGATGCCACACCTTGAGTACTGGCTTCAGTTTTGGGCCCCCCTGCTCCAAGAAGGACATTTTGGTGCTAGAGCATGTCCAGGGAAGGGCATCAAAGCTGGTGAAGGGTCTGGAGAACAAGGCTGGTGAGGAGCAGCTGAGGGACCTGGAATTGTTTCATCTGGACAAAAGGAGGCTGAGAGGAGACCTCCCTGCTCTCTACAACTCCCTGAAAGGAGGTTGGAGTGAGGTAGGACAAGAGGAGTTGTACCAGGGCAACCTGCTTTATTATGGTGCTTGGACTAGATGATCTCCAGAGGTCTCTTCCAATCTCCACCATTCAGTGATTCTTGTTGTGTATTTGGGTTGAATCCAAAGTCTTTTAAAGTTGCTCATCGAGAAGGTAAAGCGAGGCTCAGCCACTTGCTGGTCGGGACTGCACTGGGGTGATGGGGACTCAGCTTTCCTGCAGCAAGCTGGGGCCCTGCCCACTGCTGTGGGATGGATTTCTGCCATTCTTCCTGGAGGAGCTCTTGGGATTTTGCAGATAATTAAATGCCAAGTGAAGCTGTTCTTATCCAAAGTGAGTGCCCTGAGCTATGGGCTGCAGGGTCCCTCCTTTGGAGTGTTTTGAGTGGGTGTAGCAATCTGGACTGAGCTGAGGGGACATATTGAAGCATGGTACATTGGTCTTTCTCCTCAGATACAGGACTGTGCTTCTGTTCTTTGCCCCAGTGAATTTCTAATTTTGCAAAGTGGAGCAGCTTCACAAAGTGGAGCAGGTTCAGGAGGAGAAGCTGAGCAGGCCATGCTCTGCTTTGTGCAGGGTTTGTGGCTGGGGCATTTTGCTCTAAGGGATTTCTGTTCCCACTCCTGTGCAGAGCTGATGAGACAGGATGTCTTAATCCTCATGCCCAGCCTAATTTGTGCTCCATCAGCTGTTCTGGGAGGCTTATACTGACACTGGCCTTGGACAGGGTGCTCCTGGCAGCTGGAACAAATGCTCTTCACTGAAACTCCCCGAGCACCAGACCTTCCTGCAAATGCTGTTGGTCGGTGTAGGTCTGTGTTATGGCTGTTGTTAACCTCAGAGGAGCTTTCTGGGACAGGTGGACCTTCCTCTGGTGGGACAGCCTGAGACAGATGGTGGCTGATGACCATGGTTAGCCCAGGAAGTCACCAAGAGAAGTGGAAATAGGTTGTAAATGTGCTGATTTGCAGGCTGCCTTGACACCAAAAAATGCTGCTTTGTTGGGTGTAGATGTTCAAATGGACAAGCAACAGAGAACAAGCAGATCACAGAGAAGCTCGATGTGATCCTTCACCCTTTCCATTTGATTTCACTTCAGTTTTATTTCCTAGACTACAGCAGCAACCCTTACATGAAAAGCTGTTCTTCATTCATGACAAAGCCATCTCCAACTGGGTTTGATAGCTGCAAACAATATTTGGCCAGTGTTGTCAAGTGCTTGGCAGATGTCAGGTAGTGATAGGACTGGGAGGAATGGAGCAAAACTAGAAGTGGGTAGATTCAGATTGGATGTTAGGAAGAAGTTTTACACCATGGGGGTGGTGAGACACTGGCACAGGTTGCCCAGGGCGGTGGTGGAAGCTCCATCTGTGGAGGTTTTTGCAGCCAGGCTGGATGTGGCTGTGAGCAACCTGATCTAGTGTGAGGTGTCCCTGCCCATGGCTGGGGGTTTGGAGCTAGATGATCCTTGGGGTCCCTTCCAACCCTAACAATTCTGTTTCTATGTGTCACACAGCTGCTGTCTGATGGTGCTGTGGGCCTGCAAAGTTTGGAAAAGAAAAGAAGACAATAGTTACCAAAGAGCAGAGCTCTTCAGAGTTTAACTGAGTTTTTTACAAGAGGAGTTTGGACTCAGACTGTAGCTGTCCCCTCTCTGAATATCATCAGAGACCTCTACAAGATGTGGAATTCCCACTGTGCTTGAGTTGTTCTTACAACTGCAGTCCATGCCTTGGTCTTGAGATATGTTCCTGTGGAGAGGACCCAGCAACATATTCTGGGCTGTGCAAACCAAATGATGGGCACTGAGCAGAGTCAGTGGGGTTCCCTGCTGAGCCACATCAGTTTTTCTCAGAGGGGTAGAGAGCTTTTGTCTTTTCCATGCTTAGCTTCATGTATCCTCCAAAACTGTCATGGCAACGCTCTCCTCTGTGGAGGAGTCTCTGAATGTGCTAATTGCAGCAGCATTTTATAAATAATCAGTTTGGAGCCTGTATAAAAAATGTCACTATTGTGACAATTGATCATCCAGATGCTGCTTGTTTCCTGAAGCCTGAGGTCATACCAAGCATGTGGAGGTGGCAGGGTGGTTTGTCAAGTGCTCAGGGATGCAGTAACACAGGATGAGGGGCTCACACTTGGTTTTTGTAACAGCACAGCTCTGTTCTCTAGTAGCTGGTGATCACAAAGCCTCTTTTTTTAGGAGGAACTAGTAGGCTTGAATGAAACCATGATTTCCTTCACCTTGTGCAAAAGGAGATACAAGCTGGCTGTGCTGGGCAGTACCCCAGGGTCTTTTCTGTCCTATTCCAAGAGTGCCCTGCAAATAAGAAATCCCCAGTTTGCTAGGGAACATCAAGGGGAGCTTTGTTTGAGAGGCGGATGTCTTTGGTACCCCACTGCCTTTCTCTGCTCTTTTTCCAGAGGTTAGTGTTTGAGGACAGAGGTCGTGCTTCTGTGTAGGATTCAGAGCAACGTCCAACTGATGTGCCTCAGGCACAACCACACGCTGGGGAGTTTGGTGCCAGCACTTCATTTTCCTTAACATTTGCTCAGGAGGTTTTGTTTGGTGGCCAAGGCAGAGCGAGTGATGAGTTGGCTGAGGAGTGGCTCTAATGAGACCACAATCAGCCTGTTGTTGTGCCTTGGCCTTACCAAAAGGCAGCCATCCTGCTCCTCCTTCACTTGGGTTCTCCTAGCCCACAGAAGATGGTGAGGGTTTGTAAGGGGAAGTGTTACAGAATCAATTATTGAGGCTGGAAAAGGTCTCTGAGATCATCAAGTCCAGCCTGTGACCTAGCACCATGACATCAGCTAAACCATGCCACCAAGAGCCACATCCAATCTTTTCTTAAAGACTTCCAGTGATGGCAACTTCACCACTTCCCTGGGCAGTCCATTCCAGTGCCTAATCAGCCTTTCTGTGAGGAAGTGCTTCCTAATACCCAACCTAAACCTCCCCTGGTGCAGCTTCATACCATGCCCTCTTGTCCTGTCACAAGTTGCCTGGGAGAAGAGCCTGACCCCCACCTGACTACAACTCCCTTTTAGGTAATTGTAGACAGTGATAAGGTCCCCTCTAAGTCTCCTCTTCAGGCTGAACACCCCCAGCTCCCTCAGCCTTTCCTCATACAACTTTCCCTCCAGCCCCCTCACCAGTCTCACTCCTCCAGCCTTCATTGCCTGGAGTAAAGTACTCCTGCTTAGTTATTTTAGGTGCTCATCTTAGGACTGCTCAGAAGGGTGCTGAGTGCCTTCCTCCCCTGGGAAATGAAAATCTCAAGTTGTAAGGATACTGTAGGAATTTGGGTCTCTATCTCTGTGCCAAAGTCAAGAAAGAAGCTGTCAGTGGGATAAAATGTTGAGGAGCAAGGTCCTTGCTGGAAACTGTGACTCCTGAGCATGGTCACAACCCTTTGCACCTCAAACCCAAAAATGCCAGGTCCCCTAGCCAGCATGGCCCTGGTGGTACTTGCCCAGCTGATGGGCAGCTGATGGTCTTGGTCTGCACCCATGTTTGCAGAAGGCACAGCACAGCATGTCCTACTGCAGCTCCCCCCAGCACAGGCTGGATTAACACATCACTTGGGTTTTGCCATTTCTGTGATGATCACTGGGGTCATGGACCCCAAGACTCAAGGAAGATGTGAGAGAAGAAGCACCACACTGTGGGCTTTGGAGATGATGTTTCATTTTTGGAAAGCAGGGGCTGAAAATATCTGTGGAAAAATGCTACTTTTTTTCCAATTATGGTTGTCTCCAGCTTAGTTTAAGGCTGAAAGTTGTTTGTTTGTTCTCAGTGAGAAAATGCCTTGTGAAACTTTTTAATGTCTTTTTTTTTTTACCATGCAAAGGCTAACCTCCTTTCCCCACCATGTTTCCTGGATGTGGACTTTTGTCTTGACCCTCATGTTTAGTCAAGACCCTCATGTTTAGTATCCTCTACATAGATGTTGGAGATCATTAAGTTATTAAATGTGATTTTTATCAGGCTAAAACTATTGAGCTGGGAAAAAAAAAATCAACTGCTAGAGAAGAAATTTACTGCCATTGCTTGTCCTCAGCTTAGGTGAAGTAGTTGAATGAGAGAGAAATATTTGAAGTATCTTGCAAGATGAACTTTAATTCTTACCATGACCAATTCTGACACTTGTAAAAATGAAGAATGTTTCTGTAGATGCCAGTGGGACTGAGGCTTGATCCTTAGCAAACAGAAATAACATTTTTATCTACAAGAGGACAAACCAGAAACGTGTGCATGGAAGGGCAGAGGGCTGCCCATGGCTGGTGGGGGGAACTGCAGGAGCAGAGTTGCCCCAGCTCATGCAGCTCTGGACCATGGTGTTGCAGCTCCCTGCAGCAGTTTAAAGGCTTGAAAAATCCTTAAATGAAGTAGAAATGACCAGAAAGCTTTTGGAAAAGTGAAACGGAATAAATATTGATTACGTTGGAGTGTGCTGAAGTGTGCAGGCTGTGTGGTTTAAAACAGCTAAAAGATTACTCCCTGGGACTGACTCTGTGAAATAATCAGTGGTTAAAATTTGATTATCAGAAAGCACAAGGACTTTAATCTGTATAGATGTGCTTTAAAACATTCATTTGCAGGAACAGGGATGTTTGATTTTGAGCTATTGTTCCATTTACAGGTAATCCAGAAAAATGTTTACCAGCTAGAAGCAACTCTTATGTTCAGTCAGTCTGGTTTTTTCCTTTCCTTCTCCCAGGGAAAGGTGAAAATTACATATGTTGATCTGATCTGCTTCACTGCCACTGAAATGGTCAGTGTGCTAAATATGGTATTGAAACAGCCTCTCCCATTATTTAATTACAAAGAAATCTAATAACTGAACCTAAGACCAACAGCTTTTCCAGTGCATGTGGCCCCATGCCAGAGGAAAACATGATTTCAGAAGCTTATTTGCTCAAAATTAAAGACTGTAACAGTCTGAAAACCCAACCCAGCAGTGGCTGCTGCTGTTCCCAGTGGAGTCCTCAGCCCAGTACTCCACCAAGCCTAGGAAGCACTGGGGAAATTTGCAAAACAAGGGAGTAAAATTCCAAAACACAAAAATTAACATTGGAGATGCCCTGGTGAGAGGAGAACACTCCAGCTCCCAGCAGTGTTCCCTTAGCACATTTGGTAGAAAACATTTGCTGCTGACCTGTGGCATTCGTCCTGTTAGAGCCATTAGAAACATCAGTTTCTAGAACTATCATCCTTTGTGAGGAAATTTCATATATAATTTATCATTGAATCAGAGAATGGGTTGGGTTGGAAGGGACCTTTAAAGGTCATCTAGTCCAGCCCCCTGCAGAGAGCAGAGACATCTTCAACTAGAGCAGGTTGCTCAGAGCCCCATCCAACCTGACCTGGAATGTTTCCAGGGATGGGGCATCTACCACCAAACTGGACAACCTTTTCTTGTTTTTTACTACCCTCAGTTTACATCTGAGCTTGCTTGTTTGGGAAGTTTGTTTAGGGAAGCTGGGTTCAAGTCCCACCATGGGATTCACACATCGATACACACATTTGCTTTAGCCTTTTGTTTCCTTTTGACTGCTACTTTTGCCTTTTGTTTTGTTTTGTTTTTTGTCCCCCCAGAAGCCACAACACCCATCTGTGCAAAAGACATCAGTGATGATTTGATGAAAGAGTTTGCTTTTCTTTCTGGTGAGTACAATGAACTTCTCCTGAGTCTTGCTCTCTGTGTGGTGATTAAATATTCCAGACGAACTTCTGAGCTGCTTGGCTAAATGATGCTCCAGATGGGATGTTATCCATCAGGTAGGCTCTAGTGTCACCAGGAATGTTGTCAATAAAATATCAAGGCAGTTTGAAAGAACATCCCAGGTTTCTGTCACAAGCCATACTTTAAAATATTCTTACCTTCAAACACTCCATGCATTAATGAGTACTCTGCTTTGAAATGCATTTCTGTAGGTTCCAGAGCAGCCTGCTGATTTGTCCTTGTATTTCTGGCTTCTTTTGCTGTCCCATGCAAAGTACACTGAGTAAATAAAGGAAGTATCTGATACTTGTTTCTACCACCCATGTGTGTGTGCTGTGCTTGAAACTGCAGGCAGGATTCAGCCCCGTTTTGCTCTTCTGGTGGTGTAAAAAGACCTCTATAGCCATGGCAGGGTGTGTACTGATCTGACTGGTGGACCTGGGCTTTGCTGCTGGCCCTCCTTGAAAGCACAGCCAGGGAAGCATCCTTGTCTTTATTGCAGGTGGCCGAGGGAAAGACAAGGCTTGGATTATCACCCTCCCCGACAACGCTCGCTTCAACGAGGTGCCTGAGGAGATCGTATCTAAAGTCTTAACATACCTCACATCAGTCCCCAGGTATGTGGCTCCTTTCTAGCTCCTGCCTGTGGTGAGGCCTGGGTCAGGCAGGGGATCTTTAGGGTAATGCAGTGAGTGGGGGTGAGGGTCATCTTCAGTTCTCAGAGCAGGTAAGAGGGAGAAGATGAATGATGCACGCCATTACGGGGCCCAGGCGTGGTGCTTCATTTGCTGGTAACTGCAGAGGAAAAAGTGGACCTCATCTTTATTACTTGTCAGCCTGCCTGTATCATAAATTTAGTTTATTAAGTTTCTAATTAACAGCAAGCTTTCCATAAGCTTTGACATGTGTCACCACTTAAGTATGCCATGCCACTGCAGAATAATATTTTGACATGGACAAATAGAGAGTCATTAGCCTGGAAAAAGAGAAATGTAACCAGAGGAAGAGGCTAATTACAGGAACAAAGGTTTGGGGTCCCCATTACTGGCAGTGGCTCAGCAGCATCCATTACCCACCTGCGTCTTGGGGTTAAGCAGCTGCCAGTCTGCTTGGGCCACATACTGGGCTGGATGCTTAGATTAATGGCCCCCCTCTTTCTTGCTGCTGAGCCTGGTGACTCAGTTGCCTGGAATACTTAATTTCCTTGAATAATGCCCATTTTGGCAAATTTCTTTCTTTTTGTCAGCCTGCAGGGAGAGCAGGTTGACAGCAGCTAGATGGGAACTAGATGGGAGCTTTCCATCAGTGGCTGCCTTTTACCAGGTGTTTAGCAGCTAGATGGGAACTAGATGGGAGCTTTCCATCAGTGGCTGCCTTTTACCAGGTGTTAAGCAGCTAGATGGGAACTAGATGGGAGCTTTCCATCAGTGGCTGCCTTTTACCAGGTGTTTAGCAGCTAGATGGGAACTAGATGGGAGCTTTCCATCAGTGGCTGCCTTTTACCAGGTGTTTAGCCACCTCTGCAGGAGGTAAATAAAAGCTTCTAATTCCTCTGTCCTCTTTTTGGAGGGACTCTGAGGTTTCTTGGGCTCTTGGCACAGAGGACAGGAATGTGCCATGGTGTGTGCTTGCCAGAGTTGTTTCTCCTTCGTGCTGTGCAGGCAGCCCATGTCTGTGCATTTGCACTTCCCAGCTCTGCCTGGTTTCTCCAGGGCTTCTTGTTCCATATGACTGTAAACACCCTGGCATTAGCATGATGAGGAGTCTTGCTGTCCCTGTAATGGGTCAAACTCAATCAAGAAACTAATGAGAGCTGTGAGCTTGCTGGTGATTCAAGTATATTCAGCATGTTATTAGTAAACCCACTTTAATCATGGTTCTCTGCTCCTCTTACCACCATAACAACCTGCCTCAGTAATTGACCATCTTAGAAGCATGTGCTTTGTAATGCTTCAGAGTCTAAAAGGTCATGGTGTCAGGGAGCAAGGAGAAACATCACACAGAATTGGAAGGCATGTGTCAGCTCTGGTACCCTTGGATACAGTACGTCCCAGTGGCATCACATCATAGGATCAGAGTTCAGGCTTTGGACCAGGAAGTCATTAAAAGAGGTAAATATTTGACCTGAGTGTCAGAGTTAGCTGTGGATGTACCAACAGTTCCCTGTAATGGTTGGACTTGATGATCTTGAGGGTCATTTCCAACCATAGTGATTCTATCATGTACTCATGGATGAGTATGGGCATATCAAACCCATCCACACAGTCCCTTTCCTTCACAACCAGTAGCAAGGACAGTGTATTGTCCTCCTGATCCCAGTCTGAGGAAACTTCATGGAGTGTCAGGTTTGTAGTATTTTGAGAAGCATTTTTCTCCCTGAAGGAACGTTAGATAAAGGAGATGGATGGTGTAAGCTACTCTTCACTCCACAAAGTGTGTGCAGAAGTTCAGTAGAAGCTTAAAAAAAAAAAAAAATAGCCCCCCCCCAAAAAAAAAAATCAGTTGAAGTCAGTTCTGGGATGTGTAAGATTGTTATTACAAAACCTGTCCTAATTACAGTTAAAGTAAAAGAAAAATAAAATAAAAAAATCCTGTTGTATCCAGCATTGGTGCTGCATCACCTTGAGCACTGGGTGTTCTTCTGGGCCCCACAATTTAATAAGGGTGTCAAGGTCCTTGAGTGCATCCAGAGGAAAGCAACAAAACTGGTGAAAGGGTTGGAATAAATCTCCTACAAGGAGTGGCTGAAGACTTTGGGCTTGTCTAGTTCAGAGAAAGGAGGCTGAGGGGTGACCTTGTTGCTCTCTGCAGCTTCCTGAGGAGGGGACATGGAGAAGGAGGTGCTGAGCTCTCCTCCCAGGGATCCAGTGATAGGATGTGTGGGAATGGTACAAAACTGTGCCAGGGAGGTTTAAACTGGACAGTAGGAAACAAGTCTTTAGCAAGAGGGTGGTCAAACACTGAAACAGGCTTCCAAGAGGAGGAGACCAGCTTTTCAGTGTTTAGACAACCTCTGCATGGTTCAATTAGATGGTGAAGTACAAAATAATTTAGAGAAGTAGCTGGTAACACAGAATAATGGCACAGCAAAGGGTGCTGTTAGCTATAAATACCTCTGGATTTAGATACTAAGCTGTGAGTCCTGATGGCTGCTCTGATCCCACCAGCCAGGAGGAGTCTCTCAGGCCTGTGATAAATCTCACAATGACAGACTCCAGGATCCAATTTCAAATCCTCCTGCAAAGCATCCCAAGTCTTTATTTTTAGTCATGTGTGTCTTGCCACACACACAAAATTAAGGGTAAGGGAAAAAAAAGGTGGCAAGAAGTTGTGACCTGGAGAGGAATAATCCTTGATGTGGTTATCTGTCTCCATCTTTCTGCTGCTGCATGCAAATGAACTCACCCTTTGCAGCCTTGGTGAAGAAATATTGATTTATTTTTATTGTCAGTCTAAAAGGTACATCACAGGACTGGAAATCTGATAAACCTGCAAGGCCTAGCTTGCAAATAGTCACAGATTTGCTTCACTAGCCCCAGAATAAATTAAACATTTCCCACAGTAGGTTTCAAGGCTTTTGGACAGCTGGGAACTTAGTTCTTTGTGTCTGTAGGGAGGCTGATAAAAGTCAATTAGCATGCTCAGAGGCTGCTCTCTGAACATAACCTTGTCCTGAGTAAATGGCACACTTTGGTGTTCTTTTATGAACTGGCAAAGCACTACAGCCTGTCTGCCTTCTCTAAAGGACTGCATTCTGGGGGTTTGCTTCAGGTTTGATTTTGATGACAGCAGCACTGTATAAACACTGTATTTTTAATTAATTGTTTTCTTCAATTGCAGCCTGTTGGGAAATACTGTGGGGAGCTGAGGAATTGTTTCTGCTAAGGACAGAGACCTACCTTTTAAAGTTTTAGGGTGTACTGAAAAGCCAAAGGGTTCTACCTCAAACAAAAGGATCCTTTTGACTTCTTCCTGCCTGCACAGGTTGTTTAAGTCATAGTGGGGGTGAACAGAAACCTGTAGAATCATCTCATGTGGCCAAGATTGTTTTAGCTTTTGGCTGAGAAGTCATGCCTGATCCAGTTCATGAGGTGTAACCTTCATTACATGGAGAAGTTCTGTGTACAGTCCATGTGTGAAGCAGAATCACAGAACAGTAGGGATTGGAAGGAACTTCTGGAAATCATCAAGTCCAACCCCCCCTGTTAAGGCAAGTTCACCTAGAGAAGGTCACACAGGAAAAATGTGCTGTTCATGTTCTCACCTCTTTTCTGATACAGCCCAATGGCAATGTATAAATTCACATGAAACCTGTGACCTTAGAGATCTGTAAGATATATTTTTAGGTCCAGAAGATATATTTGTAGGTCCAGAAGATATGTTAGTAGAACAGCTTGGGATCTGGGTGCCTCTATGTATCTTCAGTCAATGGTTTTTATGAGCCAAAGGGAATGGGTTTGTTGTTTTCTCAGCACAACTTCTAATTCCTTTGAAATGCATTTGTCAAAGGTCTGGCTATCAGAGAGCAGAGCAGCAAAATGGGCAGTGAATGAAAGCTCCCTCGTTGGCTTTGACTCTCTTTTTCTTCTGTAGTGAAGTTGCCAAGCGTTGTCTGCCATGTGATACCTCTGAGTAATCCACCATGGGTTGTCCCTTGCCAAAACACAAGAGTTACTGAAGATGGTGCCTGTGGGAGGCTGCCCAGTGCCGATATCTGACCCAGCCCTGGGGAGCCAGCACGTGTACTGGGAGCCTCTCTGCAGCACCGAGACACCCAGCTAGGGTGGCATGGGACATGGCTATCCTATTTCAGCATCCACAGAATAAATATTGTAAATATTACCGAAGTAGCCTGTAAATACACTCACATCAGAGGGCTTGGTTACAGCCTGGCATACCATTACCTGTGTGCAAACACAATTCCAGTTTGTAATTCAGACTGGCCTGGAGTGTGTCTTGTCAGGACTGGAGTTGGGCTGAGCCAGCCTGGGAAGGTGATACTTGAATTGCAGACTAGGCATCCCCAGTACTGCTGGCTTGCTTGGTGAAGTTGGAGATTTCAAAGCAACTGCAAGGATTTGGGTGTCAGAAGGGATGTCAAGAAGCCTGTGCTTGCCAAATGCGTTGGGAAGTGCCTCCTAGCAACTGCTGCCTCTCCATTGGAGACTCAGTAGGTGCCAGGAAAGCCCCAACACCCTGTTTTAGCACCAGCTCCCCCCCTGCCAAGCTGGCATCACCCTCTTGGCTTTGTATCGCTCCTCTTGCCTTGTGCCAAAACAAGCCAGGAATCATCTCTTGGCTGCTGTAACTTGGGCAAGCAGGTAGCAAGTTCCCTCAGAGGGAAGAGCTCAGTGGTGAGAGCAGGGATGTGCATCTTGGGGCAGCAGGTGGTGGAGGCTGCTGGCCACCTCTGAGCTGCTCAGCAGGAGCACAGCTGCCTCTGATCTCTACCAAGTCCTGCTCAAGAGCGGTTTGAAGGATTTCAAGGGCCATCTGTTTTCTCCACCAATCTATTATCTCCACCTCCTGCACAATTCCAAGGTGATGCTTAATCCTGGCCTAACCAATAGGTCAGTTTCCTAAATTTCTTGCCAGAGTCTGCTCAGGGAAATCTTTCCAAATAAAATTTTGACACTCATGGAAATGTCATTTTTGCGGGGGGGCAGGGGGAATAGACTCACAGTCTCCCAAAATGTTATCTGGTTATTGGTATTTTATTGTCTCCTAGTCAACATGAGTCTGACACCAAATTTATCCTAATCCTGGATAGAAGATTGGACACATGGACATCGGTCAAAATGACTCTCCAAAAAATAGCAGTAAGTCCTCTTTAATGTTAATTTCTTTTACTGTACTAAGTCATTGTGCTCATTATGCATCACTTACAGAAAACCCTGAGAACCAGGAACAGTGGTGCTTGTGCTGTCTCTCTAGGTAGTGTTTTGTTTTATGGCCCTATAATTAATTCAGACGCAGCTCTGTGCCCCATTTGAGTGCGTAAATAAGCAGCTTGAGTACTGGCTGATTCATTTGCTTGGTTTTGTGTTTTTTCCATAGTGGTTCAAATGTGTTTTGTGCCATGTTATGTGCTTTTGATGAGTGGAGAATTGGGCTTCATCCATGCTCTTTCTAGACACGTTACTAATGAGACTATATTTTTTCCAGTAGTCAGTGACTGAAAGTGTTAGGGTCTTAAAGCAAGCTTCATGAGCATTTGTATGTGGGCAAGAGTGGAAAGATGTGTTTTAAATGTGTATGTGTGAGTTCATTTATTTTAAACATCTGTTTATCAGCTGCATATCATTTGTACAATGAGGGTGGTGAGGCACTGGCATAGGTTTCCCAGAGAGGTGGTAAATGGCCCATCCCTGAAACCATTCCAGGTTAGATTGAACAGGGCTCTGAGCAACCTGCTCGAGCTGAAGATGTCCTTTATCTCTGCAGGGGGGTTGGAATGGATGACCTTTAAAGGTCCCTTCCTACCCAAAGCATTCTCTGATGATCATAACCTGTCTGACCATATCTCAAAGTTAGCTTTTTGCAGCTCAGCAATTCATTGTGTCTTAGGGTATCAGAGCTTGGTGTTACAGGAGTGCTTGCAGATATGAAAGAGTCATGTTTAGAGATGCATGGATAGGTAGGAATCCATAGATAAATGCTTTCCCAACCAGACCATGCCATGTAGGTAAGTTAACAAAAGTATTCTGGGTGTAGTATTATTACCTTTGTTTCTGCTTATAATCATTGAAGAGTTAAAGGCATTGAGCCATCTGATAGAGAATTAATTGAACAGTATGTACTGAGAAAGAAATCTCTTCCCTACTCTTGATTAGATCTGATAAAACTAGATCTTCCACTCTTTTAGGGAGTTAATAGTGGTACAGCTGAACTTGATATCAAAAATGACTGGCTTTGATGGCTTTTTGCTGACAGGAAGGGTTACCTTTCTGCAGTGTGCATAAGAAACTCGTGGCAATATTTGGGTTCTGATTTTCCCAAATGCTACAAATTGAATTTCCAAGTATGGTTACCAAAAAGAAGCAGCAATGTCTAAAAAGTGGTTCCTTAAAGTTATCATCAAAATTCAGTTCTGCTGCCAGTGTGTGAACAGGTGCTAGGGCTGGGAGCAGCCTTTAAGGATGGTGGTGTTCCTTTGCATGGTTTGGAAGTTTCACATATGAAAGAATCCTATCCTGATATGTAGCTTTGACAGCAGGGTCATTAATTTTGTGTCCAATAAGTGAATTTAATAATTTTGTGACCTTTGAACATACACCCTCGTTGTGTACTCATGTGGGCTGTGTTTCCATGCAGAGAACTTTGCCAATAATGCTGTCCATGTAGATAATGTGGAGGTGCCCTAAACCTTAAGAACTGGAAATCTTGCCTTAAAAACAGGGGGTATCTTTGTTTCCAGGAGGTGTTTGGGTGGACCTGCCTTTGTGCAGCCCACACACAAAAAATCTCAATTTCTTTCCAATCATAAACCATAATACATACTGCAGTAAAAGAGCTTTACCCCCCAGATCTTTGCATCATTTTGGAATACAGAAGTGCAAATAAGCTGAATTTGAAATAGGCAGGGTGCCCTATTTTTTTTTTTCAGCATATGTGTATGTGATTGCAGCTCTGCGCTTGTGCATCTGATCTGGAAAAAAAATGTGTACCAGGCTGTACAGATTTTAATTTAACTCTTTCTGTATGTCTCTAATTGCTTGGCCAAGCCCTGCTCATGCTGTCACCACTTGCTTTGGCAGGCAGGGCCCTGCGGCCAGGGGGCAAGCCTCAGGTTTGGGCAGGAGCATCATTCCTTAGCCCCCCTCTCCGAAATCAGAAACATTTTTAAAGCATCCCGTCGGCATTTATCGCGGCGGGAGGCAGGGAAGGGTGAAAGCTGTGAGCTTGAGAGCCTCACTCCTCGAAGGAAAAGAAGCTGGCCCCGTCTGCAGGCTGATTTTTGGCATTCCACCTTAAAACCAGCCCGGCGCTGGGCAGCAGCCGGGAGCGGGTGCCGGGAGCCGGGTGTCAGGAGCCCTGCTCGTCCCTGCGTGTCCCGGCAGCGGTTCGCAGCCTCCTTCCCACCCGCGGCGGCGGCCCCGGGCCCGGGCCCGGGCCGGTGGCGTTGGCGGGGCGATGGCGGAGGCGAGCCCACGGCGGGGCGGGCGACGGGCCGGCGGCACTGCGGTAAGGCTGCAGCGAGCGGGGCCGGGCGGCGGCGGCGCGGAGGCCGGAGAGGCCCTTTTGGAGCGGGGAGGGAATGGAGGGAGCTGGGACAGTGGCCGGAGCGGCTTTAATGGAGCAGCGCCGGGGGCGGGGGTGTGTATGTGTGTATTTTTGGTGCTGCATCTTCCGTAGCCAGGCTCTCCTTGCATCGCTGCCCTGCAGAGCTGCTTCCAGCGCATCCCTGGAATGCCGCGGGAAAGGCTTTAGTTGCTGGCTTGCTGGCAGGGAGAGCCTCTGCGGAGGGGGGCCCCGGCTGTACCTGGTGCACCAGCGGGGCTGGCAGCATCGTTCGGGGGTTAATGGTGCAGGCGGCTGAAGAACGGGAGCAGAGCGCTGTGGAGTTTGGCTCTGAGGGAAGTTAAGGCTCCAGTTAGCGGTACCCGGCATTTTATTGTGTGACTTTGCCTTTAAGGGACACCAGAAAGTCATTCCCTTCAGCACCTGTGTAAGGACCGCTGGCCTCAGCCTCCCTTGCCCACAGACAAGCTCACTGCCAGATGCAACTTTTTCCTTACGTTTATTGATTTCTGACCTCGGGGAACTTCAGGGAAGAACATTTGCTGAAAAACTGAATGTCTAAAATTGGTGAAAGTCACATTAAATGCATCAAGATGAGCTATTTCCACTATAGGAGGTAATAGCAGTGATGCTTTCAGTGTGTGCCCTTTCTTGTGCTTTAGTAGCCTGGTTCATCTCGATGGATATTAGGAAAAATTTCTTTACAGAAGCAGGCTGTTCAGGGAGGTGATGGAGTGACCATAGCTGAAGGCATTCAAGAAACATGTGGACGTGGCACTTTGGGACATGGTTTAATGGCCATGGTGGTGTTAGGTTGATGATTGGACTCAATGATCTTAGAGGTCTTTTCCAACCAAAACAATTATGATTACATCAGGCCTCTCTACATGGTTATAGCTGAGTGTGCATTGAAACAAGTAGCTAGACCGGGGCCGTAAGGTGTACACCTTTATGTCCTCAAGGGGAGGAGCGCTCTCAGCACAGTCTTTGGCCAAGGAGATAGTTGTGAAACGTTGCCAAATGCCTGATTTAGTGGAATCTTCCTGGCAGTTTTCTGTCTTTCCTGGTGTGCTGCAGAGGAATAGCAGAGCGCAAAGGCTTTGGAGGGGTTCTTTTAAGTGCTTTGTTACATAACCCCAAGTTCGTCAAATGCACAAGATTCTCTGTGGTGTTACAAATAACAATAAGAAACATAAGGCAAGATGAAGGACCCTTTTGTCCTTGCTTTCTTGAGCATATTGTATGGAAGGTGGTTTTTTTTTTTTTTTCCCCCAGCAGTATCACCGGAGTTCAGTTTCTGGGTAACTTCTCTCTGCTTCACTGCTGCAAAGAACTAAAGAGCTGGAGTTGTAGCCGTGATCAGAAAAGATACAGTGACCTCAGGAATGTTATCTCTGTCTTTATTGGTCTGTCCTTATTTTTTTTTTTAAATTATTATTTCATCCTTTCTTTTAGGTCTTGTAAGAGGGCACAGGACATGGTTTGATTTGTGGATGTCTCTCTGCAAGCTTCATTTTTAGCTTTTTTTGTTAGTGTTTTTTTTTTTGGCTTTTGCATGCTTGAAGTACATTAGGTGTCATTTGCAAAGCTGCATTTCTTGTTTTGTATCTACTCACAAGTGCTGATCTTGATCTTGATCATATATGTATGAGATCAGCTGAAAAATCACTAAATGCTTTTTAAACTCTATGGAAATCAAATCACTTGCCCTGGAAACACAGCTACTGCTGATGTGAAATGTATCAAGGAGCTAAATGGATAGAGTTTAGTGTGTGCAGAGCATGAAGTTGCATCAGAGTTTGCCCCTGTTGTGGATGTCAGAAGGATGTGAATGCCAGGTCATGGTCTTCTGTATGTTGTGTGGGACTTGTTGGCATCCTGCATTCACAAACCCAAAGGTGTCCCAAGGCACAGTTTGGAGACCCAGGCCCTTCCTCCACGGAGTCAGCTCTGGGCACAAAGCATGAACGTCACAAAGGACATTGGAATGGGCTGCCCTGGGAGGTGGTGGAGTCACTGTCCCTGGAAGTGTTTAAAATAAGACTGGATGAGGTACTTAGTGCTATGGTTTAGTTGATTAGATGGTGTTGTGTAATAGGTTGGACTTGATGATCTCAAAGGTCTTTTCCAACCTGATTAATTCTATGATTCTGTGTGACTTGAAAGAGTAGGAGAGGGCAAAGCAGACCCATCTCTGCTTGAAGTGCTGAACAGGGTTAAAAGGGACAGGAGATGGAGTGAGATAATGGGATAAGACAATGGGAACATGCATCTGTGACTGGTTGTTCTTTCCAAATCTATTCTTGATGTGTTTTTCAGGAGGTCAGAGTCAAGGTAGGAGCCTAAAATTCAGACAGTTGATCACACTGTTGTGTTTCTTATCTGGAAACAGTGATTTCCCCCAGATCTGTGGGAATTCACCATTGTATTCACCTGCTGGTGGACGAAAAGCTCAACATGAGCTGTCAATGTGCACTTGCAGCCCAGAAAGCCAAGCAGAGCCTGGGCTGCATCAAGAGAAGTGTGGCCAGCAGGTCAAGGGAGGTGATTCTCCCCCTCCACTCAGCTCTGGTGAGACCCCACCTGGAGTACTGCATCCAGTTCTGGAGCCTCTATTACAAGAGGGATCTGGACATGCTGGAAGGTGTCCAGAGAAGGGCCACCAGGATGAGCAGAGGGCTGGAGCACCTCTCCTGTGAGGACAGACTGAAAGAGTTGGGGCTGTTCAGTCTGGAGAAGAGAAGGCTCTGAGGTGACCTTCTTGTGGCATTTCAATATCTGAAAGGGGCTACAAGAAAGCTGGGGAGGGACTTTTTAGGCTATCAGGTAGTGCTAGGACTAGGGGGAATGGAATAAAGCTGGAAGTGGGGAGATTCAGACTGGACATGAGGAAGAAGTTCTTCCCCATGAGAGTGGTGAGAGCCTGGAATGGGTTGCGCAGGGAGGTGATTGAGGCTCCATCCCTGGAGGTGTTTAAGGCCAGGCTGGATGAGGCTCTGGCCAGCCTGCTGTAGTGTGAGGTGTCCCTGCCCATGGCAGGGGGGTTGGAACTGGATGATCCTTGTGGTCCCTTCCAACCCTGACTGAGTCTATGATTCTACAATAAACTCATAACCATGCAGAAGGATTGTTGGCCTCACAGTCACACTTGACAACAGTCAAGTCATTTTGAGCCATTAACAGCAGGGGTGCAGGGCCTGTCTTGAAGCAAAAGCATCCTATCCTTTGAGGTTTGCAGCTCTTGGTGGCTCCTTGGTGATGTCTTTGAAAGTTTTTTTTGGAGATGCTCCTGTTGTCCTATCTGCAGAGAAATGTCCATTGAGAAATTGCCAGGATGAGGCAAACATGGATATAATGGTGGGTGAGAGGGAATGACACATGATGGACTCACAGCTCAGCAGGAATGGGCACAACATTGCTGTGAACACAGGCTGTCAGGTCTCTTTGTGGGTTGTCCTAGTGCCATGGGATGTGCTGGAGTGTGAAGAGTGTCAAGGACTAGCCAGGTCAGCCAATAGGCCTGGAAAGAACAATAGCAGCATTGACTGGGTCCAGGAGAGAGCCAGTGTGGTGAGGTGGAAGAGGCAGCCAACTTCTCTGGGATGTGCTGGAGGATGAGCATTGAGCTTGCCAGAGGCTTTCCAGTGAGATATTAATGCTGTAAATTTTCAGTTCATTCAAAATATCTGCAAGCCTGTGCCAGTTCTGGTGGTGCTTTCCTCAATGAAGCTTTTCAACATCCCAGGCAGAAGTTCTTCTCAAAGTGAGGAACCTCTCCAACTCCTTGGAGCTACCCAGTGGATGATGTTCTTTGTAGTAATACGGGAAACTCAAAAATCCTGAGCTGAGCAGGGTCTCTGAGATGGCTTTGTCTTCAGAGCTGCATCTAGTAGCAGGGCTGTTAGAGGGCCTGCCTTGTGTTGTCTTGCAGGAGAGCTGATCTTTTTCTAGAGCTAATGAGACAAGCATTGAAGCAGAGAGCTGAACCTGGATCTCCTGCAGCCTCTCCCCTACCCTCTCTTGGGAAAGACCTGTCTCAGAGCTCTGAAGGTCAGGTGACTCCATGGCCAGGTTCAGACCTTGGACCTGTGTGCAGGTTTGCTGGGGTTGGAAGGTGGTTCCTTGTGTGCCTGAGGCTGGCAGCTGTTTCAGAGACCTTGTTTGCTAAGCAGGTGCTGTGTGGCAGAGGTACAGCACCCAGGGCTTGGAGCCAGCAATACTGGCTCCAGCATTTCATGGTTTGCTTTTGTTTCAAATGCCATTTCTTTGTCCTTGGCACCATTCTTGTTGACTTCCAAAGGGTATGAATTTGGCACTTCATTCACATGAATTTCTTGGTTTTTTTTTTTTTCCTTCTCCTACTTAAAATAACAGCAGATCAATATATTGAGTTTAGGTGGTTTTTTTTTGAGCCTTAAAGCCACTACCCATTCCTGAGTGGCGTTGTGGGCAATGGGAGCTACAACCTGACCTTTCCTACACAAGAAAACATAACAAATGGGTCACAATGCAGTTCATGGATGTCAGATCTCAACTGCAAATCAGGGTTTTTTTTGAACAACTCTAATGCCTGTTTACAGAAGCAGTCTTTATTTTGAAGGCATAGATTAAGTGCCCTGTGGTTCAAAGCACCTAAACATGTTCATTACTTGGTATAGCTGCTACTGTCACATTTCATGGAGGAGAATAATGTAAGGAGGATTATATGGAGAGAAGTAACCTGCCCCGGCAGGACCTGAGAGTAAATCATATGTCTTAATTAACTCTTAGTTATTAGTTCTGGGCTCCCCAGTTCATGAAGGACAAGGAACTACTGGAGAGAGTTGAGCAGGGAGTCACTGAGATGCTGAGGGTACTAGAACATCTGCTGTTTGAGGAAAGGGTGAGAGACCTGGATCTTTTTAGCCTGGAGAAGAGGAGACTGAGAGGGGATCGCATCAATACTGGTCAATAAAGGGCGAGCGTCAGAAGGATGGGGCCAGACTCTTCTCAGTGGTGTCCAGTGACAGGACAAGGGGCAATGGACACAAACTGGAACACAGGATGTTCCATGTAAACATAAGGAAAAAAATTCTTCACTTTGAGAGTGCTGGAACACTAGACCAGGCTGCCCAGAGAGGTTGTGGAGTCTCTATAACTGGAAGCATTCCAAACCCACCTGGATGTGTTCCTTTGTGATGTACACTGGGTGATCCTGTGCTAGCAGGGGTGGTGGACTAGAAAACCTTCAGAGGCCCCTTCCAACCCCTGTCATTCTCTGGTTCTGTGTAACTCAGTTCTTTGCATCATGCATTTATCTATCATTTAGTGATGTGACTCCCACTTTCTCAAAAATTCTTTGTCATTTTCAAGCACCCTTTTCACAGCTCTATTTAAAAACGCACCTGCCAACCGTATGCTTGAAAAAGGCTCCAGCAGTGTAGACAGGAAATTCCGAATCCTTACCACAAATTAAATGTTGCCTTGTAATTACCAGAGACCAGAAGAGTACGCTTGATGCAGTTATGGGGTGATTAGCAAGTTTGGCAATCAGTTTTGCCTCCTCAATCTGTCGTTGCTCTCGATGTCCCAGCCCTCTCTTCCCTGCTAAGTTGTGCTTTCACTCCCCAGGTTAAAATGCTGAGCACAAGATGTAGTATTAAAGTTTAGGATAAGTGGCTCTCCAAGATGCACAGCTGGACTCCTGCCTCCTCCAAAGGGAAGAGGGACTAGACAACCCTCCTGCAGTTACACCCCATGTCTCTAAACCACTTACAGTGTTTTCCTCCTGAAAATAAGAAAGAGCTATCAGGGGCAGTCAGAAAAAAAAAAACTAAGATCTGAATATAAGAAAGACCTGAAAATAAGAAAAGGCTATCAGAGGCAGTCAGGGGAAAAAAAAAAACAAAACTAAGGTCTGAATGATTTCCCCTCTTTTCACGGCATTTGAAAGCCATTTTTGGACCTTCCATATCCCCAGGTTGAATGCTGTCTCTGTTTCCTTGCAGGCATCTTTCCCAGGGAACCTGCACTTGGTGATGGTTCTCCGTCCCACGGGGTTCTTCCAGCGCACCTTCACTGACATTGGATTTCGGTTCAGTCAGGAGGATTTTCTGCTCAAGTTACCGGTATGAGTGTGCAGAGATGTTGTGCCTGTGCATGACTGACTGGAGGCTGCCTCTGCACCTTGGGTAGGGGGATGACAGTTTCTCACTCTGCAGGTACCTACATGCAGAGTAACCTGAGCGTCTCTGGCAGAAATGCCCTATTTCCAGCAAACCTCTCTCCACCAAATCTCTCCTGTAGCATTTTTCAACACCTATGTGCACGGTTTGCTCCCCACAGATCATATCCATGCTAGTGGGTGGTGATCTTCTCTTCTGCATGCTTCTGTGGAGGATAAAACCATGCTTAGAAATGTGTTTAATGTCTGCAAAGTTAAGAGAAGTATCTAGTGAAGCATTTGCTATGAATTCCACCCATCCTCACCCCATTCATCTTGGTGTAATCTCCATACCAGCATCATGTTGGTATTTGTTCCTGAAAAAGCAACTGAAATGGTTTCATGCTCTCGAGTCAAAGCTTCCAAGACTTTTGAAGCCACCTTGATTTATAGAACATAATTAGAATAGTTGAAAGAAAAACCCCACACTTCTGGAATCTGAAGGTGACACAGTTACAAAAGCAGAAGACAAACCAATGTTTTCCTTTAGGAAATAATGTGATTGTCACAAACATTGTGTTTTTCACTCTCAAATGATTGTCAGTTGCATAGTTTTGAAAATTCCTGGCTTTTTGCAGAGCAGATCAAACCACACAAAATCTCATGGGTACATATTTCTGTGAAACTGGCTATTGCTTCATAACTTTTGAGGATGTACATATATTTTTTTCCCAGATTACTGGTCATCCCTTGCAGAAACCTGCATTACTTTTGCTTTCAGCTCTGTTCTACAGTCAGGTACTGCAGCATCTCACTATGCTTTGCATTTAAGGAAGAAAGCACCTGGGAGATTGATCAGTCTTGGCTTATAAAACCAGACAAAGACATCAAATAAAAGCCATATTAAGCCAAAAGTGTAAGAAGAAAATCATGCTGTCAAACAATGCTTAAAGCAAACCCATTTTTTTAGGTACATAAAAATATTAGTAGGCTTGAGGCAAGCTGGTCGAGAGAGGTTCTTCTCCTCCCCTGTTCTGCCCTGGTGAGGCTGCATCTGGATACTGTGTCCAGTTCTGGCTGCCCCAGTTCAAGAAGGACAGGGACTTGCTGGACAGGGTACAGCAAAGGTCTACAAAGATGCTGAGGGGACTGGAACATCTCTCTTATGAGGAAAGATGGAGAATTAGGTCTTTTTAATCTGGAAAAGAACAGATTGGGGGGGAATCTCAGAAATGCTGATCAACACTTAAGGGGTGGGTGTCAGGGAATGAGGCCAAGTCTTTTTTCACTGGTGCCCCATGACAGGACAAGGGGTAAAGGACACAAATTTGAACACAAAAAGTTACATCTAAACATGAGGAAGAGCTTCTTTAAGGTTGATGGAGCACTGGAACAGGCTGCCCAAAGAGGTGGTGGAGTCTCCATCTCCGGAATCATTCAAAACCTGCCTGAATATGTTCCTGTGTGACCTTCTTTAGGTGAACCTAAAGGCAGGAGGGTTTGACTCGATGATCTCTGATGGTCCCTTCAGCCCCTGCCAGTCTGTGATTCTGTGGTCTGTGTGTGACTTGGGTAGAAGGGATGATCAGCCCTCTGATGGTGCTGCCTTGTTTGCAGGTTGTTATGCTGAGCTCAGTTAGTGACCTGCTGACATACATTGATGAACACCAATTAACCCCCGAGTTTGGAGGCACCCTGGAGTACTGCCACAGCGAGTGGGTCATCTTCAGGACTGTGAGTACTGGGGCTGAGCACTGGGCTCTGGGCTGTTTGGGGTTGATTGAGGAAGGTTTTCTAAAAGTAAGGCATTGGGTAGCTGGAAGGAAGCCCTAATGCCAGCTACATTTCCTCAATCAAATCTGCAAAGGGGTCTAGTGGCATTGGATTTATCAGGGAACTGGGTGATTAACTCCATCAGGCTGCTTTGGAAACTGCTGCTGGAAGATCTGTCTTCTTAAGCCTTTACTGAAATGCCCTTAAAGGTTGAGTCAAAGTAGGCTTTCTTTTTTTTTTGATTAATGGTTGTTTTATCTCATTAATATCACAAATGTGTTTGTGAACCAGGACAATTAGACTGCTCTTTGCATATTGACTGAATGCAGACAATTCAGAAATTTACTTTTTTTTTTTCTTTAATATTGCCAAGAATCAGGCATTTAGTTTCCTGAGCTGTGCCTTGCCCTGTGTTTCTATGCAAACTCTTAGTTTCCAGGGGGACTTTCACCAGGTTGATGACAGGTTGGATTCTCAGTTACCTTCCCAAGAAATCTAATGAGAAATATACCAGGCACCCCTGTGCCTTTTGCCCTGCAACATCATCCACAGCAGCAGATGTGGAGTTCAGTATAAAGACAAAAGAACAAGACATTGTAGCTGGAACACCTCAAGCTGTTGCTTGTGCCATTGACTGTGTGCCAGTTTGCACTCATGCACTGCCAAATGAACAAATGTTCTCAATTTTTTGGTTCCTAGTTTTGTTCTTTTGCATGATGTGTTAAAAGTGATAATGGCATCGCTTTCACACTTGGAGACAAAAATGACAAAATGAGTGACACAAAATATGAATCTCAGAAGAGCAGAGTTTCTAGATCAAGCCTGCATAGGGTAGATGTGTCCATATTTAAAAATCTCTCAAAATTCCCTTGTGTGCTTGTAAAACGTTTCCTGAAAAATCCATGGAAAATTCCATGAAAAAAAAAAAAGAGAAAATATAGATCTGAGGGAACTGTGAGCAGGCCTGGGAGAGCCTCAGCTTGCCCTATGGTGTGAGAGACTTCTGGTGTCCAGGGCTCCTGCTGGCTGGCTGGGCTGTGCTGGGGAGGTATCAACAGCACTCATTTCTATCCCACTGTCTCCAGTTTGTCCCTGGCAGGCTGCTTAGCTCCTTCCTTTGTTCTCTTGCTGAAGCTGTAGATGAGGTGGCTGTGGTACCACGTTGCCTTGTAACCCACCATTTGGGCTTGCATAGCTGGAAACATCCATCATGAGAAGCCAAATACAGCTCCAAAGCCCTACTGTCTGGAGGTGGTTCCCAGTGTGGGTTAACCAGAGGAGAAAAATAGAAGAGGAATTAGAGGAATTTGTGCGGTGGCTTCTATAATAGATCTCCAAGATGAATCCTGTAGTGGCTTCTGCTGTAGATCTCCAAGATGAATCCTGTAGTGGCTTCTGCTGTAGATCTCCAAGATGAATCCTGTAGTGGCTTCTGCTGTAGATCTCCAAGATGTGTAGGAAAAAAATCTCAGAGTGCACAAGAACAGGCAGCAGAAAGCAAAGCATACCCAATACTATGCTTATTTAAGTCCCTGATAGGGATTCAGCCTGCACTAAAAGCCACCTGGCTGTGTGTTTGGTGGCCACTAGCTGATGTCCTGCAGCACATCAGCTCCATCTGCAGTGGACATCCCACCCAGCTCTCTCAAAGCAAGCTGCTAGGCTGCCCTGCAGATCTCATCCTCGGCCCTTCACCTTATCTTAATGAGCTGTAGGAACGCCCTGTGTCCCAGTCTGATTACAATTATCCTCTCCCACCAGGCAATAGAGAGTTTTGCGCTCACAGTGAAGGAAATTGCACAGATGTTGCAGTCCTTTGGCATGGAGCTGGCAGAGACTGAGCTTCCAGAGGACATGTACTCAATCGAGCGCATCCTGGCCCTGCGCACCGAGAAGTACTACCAGCTCAAGGTAGGGCTCAGCAGCAGCTCCAATGCCTGCTTCCAGCCCCTCCTCACACAGCAAGACGGGGTTTCTGGAGTCTGCCTGTTTGTTTGGTGCCCACTCCTCCTTCCCTCCCATGCATATGTATGTGCTGACAGCCAAAATAGAGCACAACGTGACTGTTTCTGTGTTACCCTTACGTTTGTCATCCACTCGAGCCAATTACCCTGCCAGCAGCCAGCAGACTGTCTCAGCTGCCACCTCGTTGCTGGCTGAAGAAGTTGGTGTCTGCAGTGTGCTCTTCCTGTGGGCTTTGCATGCCTGGGTGGTAGGTTTCATCACCTGGGTGTTTGTCCTCCCTGCACTTCACCCCAGTGGCTGGAGGAAACTGCACCAAAGATCATCAGCAGGTCTGGAGGGATGCTTTGTCCCCAGGTCCCTCCACATGATGCACCTTCAATGAGGGGACTTAAGGCAATGGTGCTGCAGAGCACCCAAGGTGAAGGTTTTGTGCAAGTGCATTGTGTGGAGCATTCATGATCATAGAATCATACAATGCTAGGGGTTGGATGGGACCTCTGGAGATCATCTAGTCCAGGCCCCCTGCTAAAGCTGGGTCTTCTAGAGCAGGTTGCATAGGTGACTTTTGAATGTGTCCAGAAAAGGACACTCCACAACCTCTCTGGGCAGCCTGCTCCAGAGCCCAGGCACACTGAAAGTAAACAAGTTTCTCCTTGAGTTCAAGTGAGATCTCCTCTGTTCTAGTTTGAACCTGTTGCCCCTTGTCCTGTCATGGGCCACCAGCGATGTGATGGGACCAGATGTAGTCCCTGTCTTTCTGTGAGGCTTTGTGTTCCCTCCTAAACAACACTTGTCTTTAATATTTTAAGACCTTTTTTTCCAACTATTTGTGATTGTGAATGATATTATAGGAGTTAGTGGAAGCTTTAGTGCAGCCAGCTGCTGCTGTACCAAACTGTTGTCTTTGCTGATCCTGCATCTTTCCGAGGACATTCTGGGTCTGTCCCCAAACCCTCACTTGAGAAACAATTCCTGTGTTAATAGCAGTGCTGAGTGGCTGAAGAGTGAGCTCCTTTGCTTTATGACTAGGTTCATTTACATAAATCAACGAAGTGCAACTGTGTTCATCTGTAGTCATTTGTCACGTGACAGTGAGTTCCCAGAAGGCTGCCTGTAAGAAATATGCAAATTGAGATCCAAAGTGTGCTGTGTGTAGGCATGAGTGTATGTGCCTATGTATAGAAAGTGTTACAGATCCTGCCAATAGTCTTTTATTCCTTCTTTGGCAGTGAAGAGCTCTGTAGTATAAACTAGCAGCTGTATGTAGTGCAGTGTGGTTTATGGACTGGAACCTCAGGCTTAGGACTTGGGTCACAACAACCCCATGGATGCCCCAGGCTTGGGGAAGAGTAGCTGGAAAGCTGCATGGCAAAAAAAGAACTTGGGGGTGTTGGTAAACAGCTGGATGGAGGTGAGCCAGCAGTGTGCTCAGGTGGCCAAGAAGGCCAACAGCATCCTGGTCTGGATCAAGGAACAGCATGGCTAGTAGGACCAGGGAAGTGACTGTGCTCCTGTACTCAGCACTGGTGAAGCTGCACCTCAAATACTGGGTTCAGTTTTGGGGTCCTCACTCCAAGAAGGACATTGAGGTGCTGTAGTGTGTCCTCCATGCAGCACAGGGCAATGAAGCTGGTGAAGGGTCTGTGAAGCATGGCTGAGGGAACAGGGATTCTTTAGTCTGGAAAAAAGGAGGCTGAGGAGAGACTTACCACTATATACAGCTTTCTGAAAGGAGGTTGGAGCCAGGTGGGTGTTGGTTTTTTCTCCTTAGTTACGAGTGATAAGGTGAGAGGAAATGGCCTCAAGTTGCACCAGGGGAGGCTTAGATTAGATATGAGGAGAAAATTCATCATGGAAAGGGTTCTCAAGCTGTGGAACAGGATGCCCATGGTAGTAGTGGAGGCACAATCCCTGACAGGATCTGAAAGATGTGTAGCTGTGGTCCTGAGGGACATGTTTTGCCAGCTTAATGGTTGAACTTGATGATCTTAAAGGTCTCTTCCAACCTTCTGTGATTCTGTGATGGTATGGCCAAAGTAGGGGGCAAATACTGGCTACACAGTGTAGCCCTGTGTGTGAAGCAGTCAGTAGTACACACATTGTGGAGAAATAAAACACCCCACGTGTTTTCATTTGCATATAAAGCACAGCAGCACTCACTGTAGGCATCTGTTGCTTTTAATGCCTTGTCTATCAATTTGAAGTATCAAACCCACTCTCTGGCTTATAACTGAAAGAAAGTCTGTTAGCTTTTTTCTTTTGTTCCTTCTAAGACCACAAAAGATGAAAGCAGATGAGAAAGTGTGCACAGATTGTGAGGACAGCAAGACATGGGAGCCTTGTCTCTCTCCTGACAACCCCCAGATTGGTACAGCCGATTCCTGCATTCAGATAATGACTCGATCAGAGGAATTTATGGAGCTGAGATACTTGAACAGAAGCAGCTGGTTGCAGACATAATGCAAAACTCACAGAAACTAATTAAACAGAGTAACCAAGAAATTAACCTCTTTGATATACTGAATGGGGGAAAAAAAAAAGTTAACACCTGTTTGGCAGTCAGGCTCCTCTGCTGTACGTATCATGGAAGGCTTTGAATGCAGAAGGGAATGTGGGGCTCTGGAGAGTGGGCCCCTCAATACAAGAAGGACATTGAGGTGCTGGACTATGTCCAGAGAAGGGCAACAAAGCTGGTGAAGGGTCTGGAGAGCAGGTCTTGTGTGGAGCAGCTGAGGAAGCTGGGGTTGTTCAGTCTAGAGAAAAGGAGGCTGAGGAGAGACCTTCTCGCTACAACGCCCTGAGAAGAGGTCAGAGCCAGGTAGAGTTTGGTCTCTTCTCCCTAGTAAGAAGTGATAGAATGGGAAGAAATGGCCTCAAGTTGCACCAGGGGAGGTTTAGTTTGGATACTAAGAAAAAGAGTGGTCAGGCATTGGAACAGGCTGCCCAGGGAGGTGGTGGAGTCACCATCCCTTGGAGGTGTTAAAAATGCAAAGACATGGCGCTTTGGGACATGGTTTGGTGGGCCTGGTGGTGTTAGGTCAGTCATGGGACTTGATGATCTTAGAGATCTTTTCCAGCTTCTATGGTTCTATGTAGGAGGATGAAATATCAGTCACCTGCAGTCTAAAGCATGCTGTATAATTCCTCCTCTCTTTTGAGTCTACTGTCAAAAGGAGATAGAGTTTTTGCCTTGCGCTCCTCTTCTGTGATGTTTTAGTGATGCAAAATGGTAGTGGACACTTTGTGTGTGGGAGAGGAGAAATTCCCATGGCTGTGTTCTGCTCTGGGCCTTCTGCCCTGAGGATGCTCTTATGTTTAGGCTGCTGTGAGCTGTCTGTGGCAGGCAGTGTTTAAGCAGGTCTGTACTTTCTGAATCTTCTCCCTGAAGTGGTTTTGCCTTTGTTTCTCTTATGATAGAAATCTGGCCACCTCCTAGGATGGGCTCTTATTCTTCCATAGCTGGATCTCCAACGGAGCTGTGCACAGATCTCTTCTTCCAGCTCAGTTCATCAGCCACTTCTTCCTTCTGACCTGTATTTGCTCTCTTTTTCTCTGAAAACAATTGACTAAATGCCCGTGTTTGCTTTGGGGCTGAGCCCAACGCAGCAGAGAGCACCTCAGCTGATACTAATGAACACACCCAGGATTTCAATTTTCTCTAAGTGGAGCTTACAGCAGAAGTGCTGACTTGCCTCTATACATAGAGGCTCTAGTAAGTGGTGCCCCATGCTTTCAAGCTCCAGCTTTGTCCCATTATGGGATGCTCCTCCTGAGATGACCTTGGTGGAAAAGCACAGCCTCCAAGCTACAGAAATACTTGCTTGAATACATGGACTTGTAGATAGAGATCTCATACAAACCTACTTACTCACCAAGAGGGACCTGTTGTAGTGCTGTCCTCCTGCCTTTTGGATCATTTAGTGGTCTGATGTTTTCATGTGTGCCAGTTTTGACCTGGCCTGGAGACCAGTTCATAGAATCATAGAATCAAGAAGGCTGGAAGAGACCTCAAGGATCATCGAGTCCAACCTGTCACCCTAAACCTCATGACTATCTAAACCATGGCACCAAGTGCCACGTCCAATCCCCTCTTGAACAGCTCCAGGGATGGTGACTCCACCACCTCCCTGGGCAGCCCATTCCAATGGCCAACCACTCTCTCTGTGAAGAACTTTCTCCTCACCTCCAGCCTAAACCTCCCCTGGCGCAGCTTGAGACTGTGTCCTCTTGTTCTGGTGCTGGTTGCCTGGGAGAAGAGACCAACCCCCTCCTGGCTACAACCTCCCTTCAGGTAGTTGTAGACAGCAATGAGGTCTCCCCTGAGCCTCCTCTTCTCCAGGCTAAACAGTCCCAGCTCCCTCAGCCTCTCCTCATAGGGCTTGTGCTCAAGGCCTCTCCCCAGCCTCGTTGCCCTTCTCTGGACATGCTCCAGCAATTCAACATCTTTCCTAAACTGAGGGGCCCAGAACTGGACACAGTACTCAAGGTGTGGCCTAACCAGTGCTGTGTACAGGGGTACAATGACCTCCCTGCTCCTGCTGGCCACACTATTCCTGATGCAGGCCAGGATGCCATTGGCTCTCTTGGCCACCTGGGCACACTGCTGGCTCATGTTCAGCTGCTGTCAGCCAGTACCCCCAGGTCCCTTTCTGCCTGGCTGCTCTCCAGCCACTCTGACCCCAGCCTGTAGCTCTGCATGGGGTTGTTGTGGCCAAAGTGCAGCACCCGGCTGGGTCAGCCTTCTGCAGCTCCAGGGCCTAACCCCATATTAAGGGGGCTGGAACATCTTCTGGGAGTCCTCTGGTCTGATGGATCCTGATTCTTCATTTCATACAAGGAAACCAAGGCAAGAAAATCACAAAATGAGTTGTCCTTACCTCATAAAAAGTAGCCTGAATCAGAATTTTTTTTTCCATTATGCAGGAAGATATTACAGCAGTCACAAAAGAAGGGAACTTGCTTTTGAGCAGTTTTGAAGAGCCTGACCTGGGGGAATGCAGTGAGGACCAAGAGCACGAGAGGCCTGGGGACTGGGAGACCGTGAATCGGTGAGTGTGCTGTGTTCCTAACTTGCTTGATTTTTGACTTGGAGCACCCAGCTTATTTGAGTGCAGAGGAGAGATGTATTAGTCAGGTCACTATCAAACAGCTAAAGACAAAATGAATTTTGCTCCAGACCCATCCAACTGCTTCTCTCAACTTTGAGCTGCTCCAGCGTTCTCACCTCACTGATACGATGAGGCAGTGGAGCAGATGCAGGATTGTCCCATGCCAGGCTCCAAGGGGAAGGGAGATGGCAATAAATGCTTCTAAGGTGCTGTCATCTGCAGTAATGATGTCATTAAAATTCTCTCTGAGGTCTTCACAAGTCATACATACACATCTGTTGTCTTCTCCTAAGAGCTTGGGTCCAGAAGCTCTGGATAAGCAATGTCTAAGGCTTATCTATCTCTGCTTATCCTCTCTTTGCAAATTGATCCAATCCTGTCTTTTTTGTGTGCTCAAGGTTACTTGGTCAGCTGCATGAGATGGAGACTGCTTTTGATGGCTTCTGGGAAAAACATCAGTTAAAAATGGAGCAATATTTGCAACTGTGGAAGTTTGAGCAAAGTTTTCAAGAGGTACGATCACATGCACTCCCATAAGCAGAAGGAAGAGTTGGAGATTAAAAGGAGGGGAGAGAAGTTTTTATGCTTTTTCCTTTGAGAATGTTTAATTTATGCTGCTGTTCCTTGACCCTGGCAGGTCCAGCTAGCTTGGGGGGACCACTGTGATTCCTCCTTCCAGAGCTAATTTAGGTATCATTGCCTTGTAGTCACAAAGATTTTTGCTGACAGAAGTATCTTTGAATTTAGAAATTAGTTCTTGGACACTAGTTTTATGATTGGATTTAGCAGTCTTAGCTAGAATGTGATTAATTTTGGTCTGAGAATGATTTTCTGCCTGTGCTTTGTAGCCTTTTGCAGCACTCTTCTCTGTGTCTAGGTCAAGAATGCCATTGAATTTTTAATGAGTCAGCAGGCGGAGCTGCCCGACACTGGTGACAGTGTTCCCCAAGTGAAGCAGAGGCTCAAGGACTTGGCTCATTTTGATGGTATGGCTCAGGTGAGATAATCTTTCACAGGAGGAGACACTAATGAAACACAAGAGGCATGTTCTGCATTTGTGGTAGGTGGTGTTTTCTGCAGCGTCCTGGTTCTGGTGCAATTTGTTGGTAAATGGCTGCACAAAAGGATTGATTTCGTGTCTCTGCTCTGCACAGCAGCACTATCATCACTCTGAAAGCCAGGAACAGGGTATTTAATTATCACAGTTAAAATAAATTGCTGAGCCACCGTGAAAATCCAGAACAGATAAATGTCTGAACATAGGGGAGGCGTGGGAGTTAATGAGCTGGAAGAAGAATTATTTATATGTTAAGTGCTTTAGCAGTGCTAATAGGCAGAGACTTGTTACCAGGCACATGGAGAAGCAAAAAAGTTGCTATCTTGATGTGCCTGTGATTTGAACATAGCATATGGATGAAGACTAAGAGATGTAGGGGAGAGAAGAATGAAGAGAGATGATTCACAGGAGCCCAACTGACTTATGTGACTTCTCTAAAGAGAAGTGCTTGGCCAGCAGGCCAGGGTCAGCAAAGAAATCCTGAGGGATCTGGATGTCACCCTCAGAAGCTTCTTTGACAATCAGAGCCCTAGGGGAAAAGCCTAAAGCTTTTTGACCATTTGGAAGGAATGTCTGTGTAGAGAGAGAGGAGGTACAAAAGACCAGGCAGAGAAGGTGCAGCAGGGACACGATCCCAACAGAAAGCCAATCCTGGAGGGGGTAGATGTAACCATTACACTGACCAAGATGTGCAGACAAGATAGTGTTCTCTGCAAAGGCTCTGGTTTGTATTAACTCCTCAAATTGCCTTTTGTGCTGATGAGCTTGGTGTGCCTAAACTGGACACCAGCTGCACTTACGTTTTTTTGTAAAGTGCAGTTCCTGGAGACAGCAGCAATACATTGCCAGCAGCCATTCACAGCATCTCTAGTTTGGTGCCATACTGTTTTCTTCTTCATCCCCTTTTTGGATGGCAAAAGTTCTTTTTCCCAGATGATGAGTGCCATTTCATCCTGTGTATAGCCACCCATTCTGGCTACTCCTAATGGCAATCATCCCCATGTGGACCTGAACTCTGGTAAGAGAAGGAAGTGCCTGTTGTTACAGGTAGATGCTTTGGCACTATTTCAGTCGGTGTGCAATCCACTCTCTTGCTTTCACTGAAGGATCTGATAGGGAAGGCTCAGGTGGTGATACTACATGGACACCAGCTCGCAGCGAATCATCACTACGCACTCAACTTGATCTGCCAGCAGTGCAATGAGCTGCGGCACCACTCCGATGTCTTGTCTGATGAGATCAAAAGGAAGCAGATGCGGCTGCAGAAGACCTTGGATCTTCATACCCGCCTTCAGCAGGTAGAGTTCAGAGACACACTGCCTTGAAAAGTGGATAATTAGCTTCTCCATGGGGTTAGCTTCTCTGCTTCTTAGCTGGAAGCATCTGCAATTTGCAGCTAGGCTTCAGCAGTTCGTGGTAGGGAAGTTTTCCCCACAGACTGGAGGTGTGAGTGCTTCACCCTTCACTCAGCTGGTTAAGTTAGCAAACAGATATCTGCTGGTGCTCTGAATAGTCAGCAGAAAGAGGTAGTCATCTCCAGAGGGCAGTTGAGAACACTGAAGTTCAGCTGCTGCTGTTGCTTGTGCTTTCCTGCTGCCTCCATGCATTAATGGACTTTGGAAGTTTTCATACCCAGTGCACCTGAGGCAAAGCTTTCAGATAAACTCCAGCCCTTCTTTGTCAGCAGTTTCCTAAGAGTGAACGTAGCTGACTGTACAAGAAGGTGACAGATTGGCAGATTGGTGCAGCTGCTGTGTGCTAGCGTGGAAGTGGAGTCCTGTGGCTCCAGCACTCGTTGATATCTTAATCAGCATCAAAAATTCATTTAGGGAAGTTTACAGTAATTATGCCAGAAGGCACATGACTGTAAGTTGCTTGAGGCCATTAAGAAAAGCAGTAAAGTTTGAACCTTTTCTATTCCACCGTTTTGGGGATTGGGGAACTTGAGTTTTCTCTCTATGTGCTCCATTTCAGTGTTGCACTCAAATGTGGGGATGGATGAATCCTCCACAATCTCTCCACTGCAGGGCAGTCTCCTCTCCTGGGCTGCTCACGGTCCTCCTTGGTGCTGGTGGTCTAGCCCCTGGCCTCTGCAGGAACACACCATGGTCCTGCTCTCTACAATCTCCATTGCTGTTCACAGCACTGGAAGTCATTCTTGGCTGCAGCATCTTCACATGCCTGTGCACACCACAGTTGTGTGAGTGCCAGCTGAAACCCAGCCTGGCTTCACCTATTACTTGTGCATGTTAAATGTAGAGCTACAAACTGCAATGCTGAATCTTAATTTTTCTACAACCATGACTACTGTTACTGTCATCATTCCTCACAGTCAGGTCTGCACTGAGCCAGGTGTTTATCTCAGGAAACCTGCATGTCTCATCATGAACTCAGTAGTGCCCCCTTCAGCTTTCTGAGGTGGATTAACAAAGATCTGCTTATCATTTGGTTCAGCTATGCACTGAGTAGTGCTTCTTTGCCAATTAAACCACTGGTTTTATGCAGCTACAAGTGGGAGCACAGCTTGGCTGGGTATGTTGAGGACTGCAGTCACCCTCCAGAAAAAATGTGGCCTTTCTACTTTCTAATCAAAGGAATAGCTGCTGAGATCTTCAGGACTACTAATTAGCTTCATGCTGAAAACAAAGATCTTGCCAGTGGTATTCCTCATGGGAATCTCGATTTAGTAGAGGTGCTGCTGGTGGGCTCACCCTGTGTTTGTCCTGTGCTGGTACCAGGCTCTGCAGTGTTGTGATGAAGGTGCCTACCTGCTTGCCAACCAGCAGATGGATAAGTGCCAGTCTAAAGAAGGTGCTCAGAAAGCTCTCCAGGACATAGAAAGGTTTCTTGAAAGCTCTTCAGCCTACTTAAACTATGATCCCCAAGCCCTACACTACGATTTTGAGTCAGTCTTAACATCAGAATTGAAGGTAAGCAACCTGTCCATTTCCTAGTTACACAAGTAAAAAGCAAGATGGGCTGTTGTGGTGGGCTTTAAAGTCCTCTGTTTTGGGTCAAAGTGCAAAATAATGGTAGTGGTTTGTTGACAGGAGTCTTTTTCACTCTCTGCAGTGCCAGATACAGTCAGTGCAGGTCAAGCTTGAAAACGTTCGAAGCATGTTTGAGAACCGTCAGTCTTGCTTCAAGAAGCTGCTGGATAAACACGTGAGGCCTGTCCAGTTAGTGGCCCCTCGGCCAGAAAATCCACCCAGATCAAAATCTCCATTGTTCTCTCCTAAACATGGTAAGATATTTTAAGTTTATGGTTATTTTCAGATGATAATTTTGCTTTGAGGCAGGAAGAGTAAGGCTAAAGGTAGGTTTTGAGAAACGCGAGCCAGCTGTGTGCCCAGGTGGCCAGGAAGGCCAACAGCATCCTGGCTTGGATCAGCAATAGTGTGGCCAGCAGGAGCAGGGCAGTCAGTGTCTCCCTGTACTCAGCACTGGTGAGGTCACACCTTGAATACTGGGTTCACTGCAAGAAGGACATTGAGGTGCTGGAGTGTGTCCAGAGAAGGACAGTGAAGCTGGTGGAGGATGTGGAGAACAGGTCTGGTGAGGAGCAGCTGAGGGAATTGGGGGCTGAAGGGAGACCTGGTTCTCTACAACTCCCTGAAAGGAGATCGGAGTGAGGTGGGTGTTGGTCTCTTCTCCCTAGTGACAAATGATACAATGACAGGGAATGGCCTCAGATTGCACCAGGAGAGGTTTAGGTTGGTTACTAGGAAAAAAGTCTCTGCTGAAAGAATGGTCAGGTATTGGAACAGGCTGCCCAGAGAAGTTCTGGATGCCTTCTCTCTGGAGGTGTTTCAAAGCCTGGTTGGATGAGGCCTTGAGCAACCTGGGCTAGTGGAAGCTTTTTCTGCCCATGGTTTGGATCTAGGTGGTATTTAAGGTCCTTTCCACCCCAAACCATTCTGATTCTATTTTCAGTTCTTCTCAGTGCAAAAGGAGAGCTGTAAACAATGCACACTTCCAGTTCTTCTTTCCTAGCATCTTGCTGGGCTGAAAATTGGTGAATTAGTGGTAGAGGGGAAAAGGGGAAGGTTTATAAATTTATTAGCATACTCTTCTCTGTGGCTGTCTTGAGCTGGAAGTGACATAAAGTTAGACTGATGTTTGCAAAAGGAGCTTGGAGAAAGCAGAGCTCAAATCTCATGAACAGAAATGAGCTGGGTGCTTAACTCCCTTTGATTCCTTGAGGATGTTTTCCTTAAATCCCAATTGTGGAATAATTACTGCCCATAAAGTACAGATTCTGGTTGAACTGAGGTCGCTGTGTCTTCTGCCCTGATTTGGGTAATGGGATGTTGCACAATATTAGCTTTCAATAATAACATTAAAACTTTCATTCTTGGCAGCCCTGTGTGTATCTCACTTTAAAAGCATTCCAAAGTAATATCCATGATTGTTAAGCTAGAGACATGCTAAGTTATGTGGGAATATTAAATTCTGCATAAAGCAGTTACTTCATGTTCAAACACAATTTTATTTTCTTTTTATGATGAATTAGTGAATATTGGTTACACTGAACTGCAGCAGTGTCATGCAAATGGTAAAAAGTGGCTCCAGCTTGGGCAGTGACTAATGTCAATAGCCAGGCTTCTGGAGGGATGGGAATGAAGCTAGATGCAGTGAGGGGACTTAAGCTACTCACCATGCAAGCCTGTGCAGCAAATAAATCCCAGACTTCCTCTTCCCAAGCTGATGCCATGTTCACTGGACCACACTGCCCCCTGAACCCCTTCCATCAATCAGGCAAAAATCTCTAAAGCTTCAAACCAGAGCATTGCCCATTTTACCTGACACCACTTCTCCAGCTTCCTAGAATCAGGAAAGTGTTAAGCAGGAATTATAGGCTTAAAGAGTAGGGGTAAATGTGTGGCTACCTTTGTGGGATGTTATGAAACCATCATCAATCAGCTGCACGTTTTTTCCAGCAAAGGCACTCAGCCACCTGCAAAGCACAGGTATCCTCCATTAATCCTCTTCCTGCAGGAGAAGATCAAGTGTGTTGAAATGAGCAAGCTGGGAAAGACAAAAGGCTCCTCTTTGGAGAGATCATGCCAAGAGAGCTTTTTAATAAGGCCTCTGATACTAAACATCAAACTGCTGCAGGCCTGCTGACATGACACATGCTGGGCTCTGCTGGGAGTGCTTTGAGATAGATGAGTTTCATGGCATGGATTGAAACCAAACCACCTCTGAGCACATCACTTTTGTCTTCTCTTTCTTTTCTTTCTTTCTTTTTATCTGTGGGCAGATGCTTCCTCTTTCATCTTTGCCCTGGGTTTGAAGCCTGTCTGATAAATGTGATTCTAATTTTCAAACCACTTTTTTGGGGGGGAAAAAAGAGTAAACCTGTCCTGTCCCAAGCCATAAAACCTAGTGTTAGGATAGGCTGTGGTGAGGCCTGAGGACTGCAGTAAACTCATTCTTGAAACAGAACACTGAGCTGCAGCTGGTGATCATCTCCTGTGCAACTTCCTATTAGTGTTCCTTTCCTCGCAGTAGGTCTTGCAGTAGGACCACTGGCAAGTCTTCACTTCTTTTTGGATCTTTCTATCCATGATGGGTCATACCCCATGCACACCTCTGACCTGCTCTCCAACATCCAGAGCTCTCTCTCATTTGATGTGTTCACACATGGAGGTCTAAGGTCTCACCACAGTGTGATGATACTTAACAACTTTATCCTACAGCAGTCCCATCAGAAGATGGAGTGCTTGCTATTCACCTGGATTCACATTCCTCTACATCCATTTCTCTCCCTATTTTTTCTGACTTTCTGCTTCACAAAATGTGGCTCTGGTGTCAGCACTGTTGAAATAGTAGATCTAGACACAGCTGCTGTTGCATCCACATGTACTGGGATAGCTTTTTTCACCCTAAATGGGAGGAGTTCACTAGTTCAGATTATTATTGTTACTGTATTGGCTTTTAAAATTGTTGTTGTTGTTGTTATTAATGTTTGCTAGCCTCTTTTTTTCTATTTGTAAGTTAGGTGCATGTTGCACATCAGAGTGTGTGTCTTTTTTGGTCTCAGAATTTGGTGTAGCCTTTAGACCTGCAGCTGTGCATGTGGAGATATGACTGAGGCTGGAGCCAGAGTGGTGCTGGAGAAATTATCACCATTAATCTTGTGGGGGAAGAGACTCTTTTGATGAAGAATTGCCTGAGTGACTATTCTGGAGCAAGAAGCATTTGGAAGATGCTGTATAAGTCACTGGGGAGATCAACTTTTTAATTTACCTCTGTAACCTTAAGTACTACAGCTAGTAGTTATTTACTGATAACAGAGTAATTCTCTGAGCAACCTGATCTGGTGTGAGGTGTACCTGCCTGTGGCAGGGGGGTTGGAACTAGATGGCCCTTGAGGTCCCTTCCAACCCTGAAATTCTATGATTCTAAGGTGGAGAAACAATATCTTGGCCTACATTAATAAAAGGGCTTTCTGACAGCATCCCAATAGGTGATGTTCCTTTTGGTAGTTGGATTGGATGTTACATTTTCTGTCATTTGCACAGGCTTCACAGACTTTGTTAGAAGTCAATTGCAGTCTCCACTTAATGGACATTTTTGGGTTGTCTGATTATTTTTCACGTTGTGAGCTTTCTGTGGTATTTGGGGTTAGGATTGTTGTTGGAGATAGATGCCTTTTTGTTTTGTCAGCTTGCTTGTAGTGTCAGCTAACTAATTACTCATTCGTAAGATGCAGCCCATTTTTCTTTGTGACTTCTCAGGTTCTGTCTGAATCACCTCCCTCACTATAGATGTATATTATATAATTATGGTTCTGTTGTTTCTTTTTTTTTTTCTACCCAAGGTATGGATTTTAATTCCAGTTTGAAATTTTCATTTGACCTCTCTCTCCCTGGGAAGAAAACATCAAGAAAAACTCCAAGTTCTCGCAAGGTAAAAATTATTCTTGAAATCTGAATGAGTTTTATACACTGAAAAACAAGAAAGAATTGATAGTACTTAGACTTAGGGTTGGAAGATGCTCTTTATTTTTTTTTTCTCCTTTGAATAAAACCCAAACTCCAATCTTTCATATCTATATGCTTTAGTTGGATTAATCCAGCACCTGAGATTTTATTGGTTTTCCAAGTCACAGACATCGATTTCCTGTGTGTTATTCCCTGAACTTTGTGTAACGATGATGTCTGTTAGTAAAACTCCTTATCCAGAGCTATTTTCCCTGTGGAAACTGTTCTCTGGTCCCTTCACTAACAAATTATGTTACCGTTTTATGCAGCAGGAATAGTTTCTAGGAATATTTGCCTACCCATTGCACTCTGTGCCCTTCTAAAGTTCTGTATCCCAAAGGATTCCTTAGGAAGAATTCCTTTGTTTAATGGGACATGGTTTAGTGAGCATGGTGTTGTTGGGTTGATGGTTGGACTTGGTGATCTTAGAGGTCTTTTTCAACCTTACTGATTCTATGATGCTGTGGTTCTGTGTGGCTTTATCCTACCTCTGCAGTGACCTCTCTGCAGCTTTTCCCAGTGCTTCCCATTTCTCTTCCAGATTGAAGTGATGCACGACTATCAGGAAAAACGGAATTCCTTGCAGTATTTTATTTCAGACAGTGATGACAACTTGGATATACTAAAAGGGTAAGCTTTTTTTTACATCACTTAAAATGATTCTGGCCAGTCCTTGCCCCAGCCACTTGTTCCTCTGGCCTGACCTGGGTGTGGCATCTCTTGTGCTTTAACCTCCTGAGGTTCGTGGGGTCAGGCTGTGTTTTGGGCTTGTTGAACTGCACTGCTTGCAAGACATAAAATTAATGTACTTTCTTCTTTTTTCCTGTATTTTAGCCATGTCATAAATGAACTTATAGAAACTGAGAGAGTGTATGTAGAGGAACTCTTCACTGTGTTGACGGTGAGTGACTCCTTTGGATTGCTGATTGCTGTTTCCCAGTCACTTGTACAAAAGGGCACCTGCCACTCTGTCAAACTAAGCAAAAATGTGATAAGGCAGGTTTCTACCAAAATGCCAGATCCAAAACTAGTCAAAATTGTCAAGTTTTCTCCCTAGCTTTTCTTTGTTGGTGGCATCTGTTGGGAACAGTTGGTGTCAGGATGAGCTTTTCATTTAGAATGAGGGAGAAACCTTCTGTTTGTACACACAAGCCCTGGTAATTAGTTTTGTCAGTGCCTGGAAGAATGTACAAAAAGCTGTTGTTTTTAACTGTTCCATAATTTCTTTTGTCTTTTGGAGATGAAAAAAAAACACCTGTATTTTATCCTCTGGAGAATTCTGTCTCAATACTCTGAAGTTCATGGACACATAAAGTATGTGTCTGTAGAAACCAGGTTATAATTCCTCATACTGCCATTTTAGACACTTCTCCTTTGTTCCAAAATAACTCTTGCTGATGGCCAATGCAAGGTGGTTGTTAAATAGCTTTCCCCTCCTGCATTTCTCTCACCCAAGAGCAAGCAGGATATAAATCTGTGGGACTGCAGGTAGTTACATGCAATTACCCTGCACTGATTGTTTTTTTTTTTTTGTTAAACCACTCTCTCTATGATGAAGCAGTTGGCAGGTATGTGGATTTATTGTTGTGCATATTAGGTCTAGAGAGAGCAAAAATGGACAGACTCAAGTTTTCTGAAAGCAGCATTTCCTTTTAAAAAAAAAAAAAAAAAGGAAGGCTGTTTGCAGTGGTTAAATATAAATGACTAATTTTCCAGATACTCATCTTCTACTGCACCATTAATCAACTATGAAATGTCTGCTTAGTATCAGGAATACTGATTCCAGCCATAATGAGTGTGAGAGATTAATTTGGAAAGCCAAAGAAGATGTGCTGTACATACTGAAGACATTTTTGCAAACATTTTTGCTGCTTATGTTAAAAGGACCTCAGTTCTGTGTGACACTTGGTGCCTAGCATGGCTAGCTTGAGCTGTGGCTAATGGCCACCTCGATGTCTTCTGGTTATGACCTCTGGTCATGCCTTCTCCCAGCCCTTCAGATAGGATGTTTACTACCTCTGGTGAATGTTTTTGTGTTGCTGCAGTGCTGTAATTTCACTGAGGGGAGTTGTAAATTGTCTCCTAGTTCCACCTACCACTTCGTAGTGCAGTGGTGTCCCTTCCAGCTCCTCCCTGCTTGGGAGGCTGTGATTTCAAAAGGCAGGTGAACCTACAAAGAACAGAAATCCTGAAGCATCAAGGCAAGTGAGACCCTGGTGCTCAGTGGGTCTTGTACAAGAGCAAAAGTCCATTGATTTTGGTATTTGATCTCAAGCTGTCTCTGCTTTGCAACAAGTCGCCTCCTGCACTGGTTCTTGTGAGGTTGTGTATAACTGCATACCCCATACAAACATGATGTCACTCCTCTGCCCCACAGTCAGAGCAACAGATGTGCTCAACCCAGACAAGATTCCTTCAGGACCTCTCTTGTAGTCCAGCCATAGCAGGGAGAAAGTGGCTGTGATTTGCCCTTGGTAAATGGAGTGCATCTCCACAGTGTGGCCAGCCCTATGAGACCCATCCCAAGCCCCAACCCCACATGCTGAAGGACAAGGGTTTAAGAGACAAAACCAAGGAAATAAAAGGGATGTTGCACTTTGAAACAAAGCAGATCGTATTGAAAGTCTGTTCACGTCCCCTTTTCATCTGCCTTGAGGGTGATGCCAAGCCAGGTTCCTACCAACTGAGTGATGAGCCCCTTTTGCATCCCACAGGGCTACAGAGCTGAGATGGATAATCCTGCCATGCTCATCCTCATGCCTCCCGTGCTGAGGAACAGGAAGGATGTCCTCTTTGGGAACATGCCTGAGATATACGACTTCCACAACAAGTATGATGCTGACTCTGTTCACCTTTGTATCGGACTGCCAGCCTGTAACACTCACCCAGCCAAGCCATACCTCGCTGACTGCTGCCTTTTTGTCTCTCCTCCTTTCTCTTGCAGAATTTTCCTGCACAGTTTGGAAAGCTGCCTGGGAGCACCCGAGAGAGTAGGATGCTGTTTCCTAGACAGGGTGGGTGACTCATTTTCACTTCCAAAGCAGACTGGAAGGCCAATGTTTCTCCCAGGTTGTCGCACTCAGCCAGGTCTCAGTTGTGTCAGCTGAGTAAGACACTTCTGATCCCTAACACCAACAGCAAGGAGGGAGCGTGGGTGGGTGGCCGGCAGCAGATGGGGCAGAGCAGCAGTCGTGACTACACTGCGGTCTGCTGTGATTTCCCAGCAGTGCTTTTTTTTTTTTTTTTTTTTTTTTTTTTTTCTTAATCCAAACTCTGTGACTTGTAGATACTCAAACTGGCAGCAGAGATAAAAGCAGAGTGGCAGTTTGAGCGTTCAGCTCAGCTGGCTGCCTGGCAGGTTTTGTGTGCCTGTTCGTGACTTGCCTTTGGGGCTTCCCTTCCAGCGAGAGGATTTCCAGATGTATGAGAAGTACTGCCAGAACAAGCCCCGCTCGGAGTCCCTGTGGAGGCAGTGCTCTGAGAGCACCTTCTTCCAGGTGAGCTGATTGTTCCTACCCAGGCAGGCTTCAACCTGGGACACACACTCACCCTAAACACCCTCCTCAACTTTGCAGTGTGTTCTATACGCTATTCCATGGAAGCCTCACAAAACCAGCAGAGTTTCTTGTACACAAGGAGTTGAAGGCAGATCTGTTCATTCTGTCATTCTAAATGTAGGATTTCTACAGGCACCATATGACATTTTTTGCACAAAATCTTCAAAAGTCATCAAGCCATACTAGTTGTGCTGTTGGGACTACTGCTTATAGTTGGTGCAGAACTTAATCCACTGGGATGGGTCCAGAGGGGGCCACAAAGATGATCAGAGGACTGTGAGCCCCTGCTCTGTGGGGACAGGCTTGAGAGAGTTGGGGCTGTTCAGCCTGGAGAAGAGAAGGGTCTGGGGAGAACTTATGGACACCTTCTAGTACCTGAATGAGGCCTACAAGAAAGTTGTGGAGGGACTTGTCATGGGCTTGTAGTGATGGGATGAGAGAGAATGGATTTAAGCTGGAAGAGGGGAGATTTAGACTGGATATTAGGAACAAATTTACAGTGAGGATGGCGAGACACTGGAACAGGTTGCCTAGGGAGGTAGTGGATATCCTCTCCCTGGAGGTGTTCAAGACCAGGTTGGATGGGACCTTGAGCAACCTGCTCTAGTGGGAGATGTCTCTGTCCATGGCAGGGGGAGGTTGGAATTAGATGATCTTAAACGTCGCTTCCAACCCAAACTGTTCTATGATAATCTGAATTCTGTCTTCCAGGAATGCCAAAGAAAATTAGAGCACAAACTGGGGCTGGATTCCTATTTGCTCAAACCAGTGCAGCGCCTGACAAAATACCAGTTACTTCTGAAGGTATCTCATATTCTGCTCTGAAGGGCCATCAGGAGATAGATTTGTTTTCCAGTTTGTTTTATTTTTCAATTAAAGACTACCTGTAAATAAGTACTAAGATTTAGATTACACAGTGCTTATCTTGGCTCTCCATAGTGACTTGCAAGAAGATAAAAATTCACATACCTGAAAAAGGAACAAGTGCTTTCAACAAGCCTATTTTTAAAGGCAGAGTGACTTTGAATCTCTCCAGAGATGCAAAATGACAGAAGCACTGCTGGGAAAACCAAACTAGAGATGATCATGAAAGTATGATGAATGAAATATATTATATTGATGCATCTCTTCTTCTTCTCGGGTTGTTATAGTGCTTATAATCTTTAATGCATTTATTCTTGTGTCCCATGTCTAAGGCAGAGTAGTGCTGTTATTCCCACTCTGTAAAAGGGAATTAGCAATGTGGTAGTGGCTTCTGAACCCCACCTTTTAACCTCTTGAATGAGAGATGAGTATACACAAAATGTAAGTGGGCACAGGAGATGTGAAATGAGAGTAATTTTATATCAGTGATCTAATTCCCTAACCTGTGTTCTACTTATTGACTCGAAGGCTCTGGATTTCATAAATTCCAGTCTGAAGACACTCACCTGCTGCAATCTCATTTGAGGGCATATATGACATGTTGGCAGCTAATGGAAAACCTGATCCTTGTTCTCCATTTCTTACAAAGCAGGAACACACAACACAAAGAACTCAGACGAGCGTGATACTAATCTATAATCTGGCACTGTCCTTGAGGACCCCCAGAGAAGATGGGCCATGCTTCAGTGATAGGTTCCACACCTCATACTGACTGTGGTTTAGAGTGAGTCTTTTTGCCAGTGACATATGAGAAAAGAAAGTGTGGTGGGTTGAAAATTGGCACTCCCCCAACCTTAACTTTGCCAGACCAGCCCCATTGGAAGCAAACAGAAGCTGTATTTACAAGCCAAACTGCAATCTACAATGAAATGCAATGAATATGTACAAATATACAATATTTACAGATATTTACAATTAACAAACAGCACAAGGACCCCCCTGGCCAAAGACTAGGGATGCTGCAAAAGCTTCTCCCTTCCCTGCCTCCCTGTACAAAAGGGACAAGAGTCAGAAGCAGAGATATTAGACTTAGCCAAAACAATGTAGCCAAGGTCAAGCAGAAGTAAGTTAGTCTCTCCCAGAGTGAAGAAGTGAGAAGAGAGAGAGATTGTTTTGGGAACCAAATCTTATGGTAGGTATCTCTCCAATGGGATTGTTTAGAATAATCATTATTTTCCTTTTTTACACCCAAGAGTGATTTATTTGCATTTTACTATTTTCTGTTCAAGATCCATGAAAAATTTTAACGGCATAGCCTAAAACTACCACAGAAAGTCAAGCAGTGCAGGTTGCTTTTGGGCACTGGAAACTTTGGAGATGGAGATGGAAAAACCTGCTTTGTTCAAGTGTGAACACGTGCTCTCCCATTTCTATTTTCAGGAGCTGCTGAAGTACAGCACGAGCTGTGATGGAGTTCAGGAACTTCAAGAAGCTCTGGTTGCAATGTTGGATTTGCTGAAGTCAGTCAATGACTCTATGCATCAGATTTCAATAACAGGATATGATGTGAGTAGATTTGGGTAGTGAGAGACCTTGCATGAGGTCAGATGATGCACTGGGAAATGATAGTGTCCCAGAATGTGTGAGCTGAAAACTGCTAGGTACAGGTGACAACCTCCTGTCTGATTTCAAGGTTTTAGAAACTGTCTGCATCCCCAAAGCCTCACAGTGCCCATACTTGCCACCTTGTGGTACTTGAGAGTATTTTTCCAGCATGAACCTTAGCTCTCTCGTGGCTCACCTTACCGTTCACCTGGGTGTCTTCATAGCATTTCTCATGCAGCATTTAACTAAGTGCTCTCTGAGGCTGATTTTGATCCTTGCATACTGAAGTGGTTGTCTTTTTCCTAGGGCTTCAGGGAGGGTTGAAGGGATTGCTTTCTAAGCTGCTGGTCCCAGTTCTGGCCTCCTTGAGAAGTTCATCCTCTGAGACCTCAATTCAGGTTCAGATCTCATCTACCCTTCCTCACTGAAGTAGCCAGGGCCCTTTACCTGGACTTTTGTAGGAGCTTTAGAGTTTTTCTATCTTTCTGGTTCTTCCAGTTGCTGACTTGTATCCCTTCACATAGATTTGCTACAGCCCTGTGTCTGAGACCTCTGCTACCCTCCTAGCACCATGCCAGCACTCCAAAAAAAAAAAATCGTCTGATCCTTCCAGGAAGACCTATTCTTAGGGTGACATGCTTTGGAACAGAGCTGGCCCCGTTGCCTGTCATTGTTTGGACATTGTAACTGATGTCCTTTTCTGTCTTTTTCATTTGTCATACTCTGACCAGGGTGACCTGAGCGAGCTGGGGAAGGTATTGATGCAAGGATCTTTCAGTGTTTGGACAGGGCACCGAAAAGGTCCAACAAAGATGAAGGATCTTGCCAGGTTCAAGCCAATGCAGAGGCATCTGTTCCTGTATGAGAAAGCCTTGGTCTTCTGCAAGAAGCGAGAGGAGCATGGAGATGGATATGACAAAACCTCATCCTACAGTTTTAAGCATTTTTTGAAAGTAAGGACTTTTTAGTTTGGGCCATTGCCATGTGTATTGTAAACCAATAACCCAGAGAATATCTTTCCTCCAACACAGGGGCTTGTTTTCTGCTCTCAAGGCCTGAAATGACTCATATGAAAGTGCCATGCCCGTGAAAGGCTGTTGGTTGTGATAAACTGTGAGAACCCCCACAGATGAAGCAGCAGCTGAGAGAGCCCATGGAGTCACACATGTGAGGGCATCTGCCAGGGAAATGGAGCTGTGGGCAAGTCCCAGGGATGGGAACATGCCTTCCTCCTTTCCCTAGTCTGCTTCCTAGGAGTGGGATGAAGACATGAAACTGGGGAGGCCTTTTGCATCTCCCCCAGCCCACCTGGGATAGCAAGGAGCCTCCTCACACCACTGCTCCTCAGAGAGGCCCCTTGGGCTAGGCTGCTCCTGAGCCCTATATCCCAGCCAGGAGGATACAGAGATGACTTTTCTTACTTTCTCATTGCCTTTCTTCTTTGGCAGGCTCTAACTGCAGCTAAAAGTACAATTACCAGATGAAGAGAGTAGCCAGTGGCAAAATGTGAAGGACGTAAACAACTGTCCCAAGCCTATAAATGCTAACTGTTATCAATAAAAACCCTAAGCTGTTCCTCTGAAAGAGACCTTCTGGCATGTACTGCATGTGATGAGCACTTCTGACATCAGCATTTTGTGTCAGTACTGTGCCTTGATAAAGAAAAAACTCAATATGAGTTTATCTTAGAATAGAGAAAAAAAGGGGCACTGCAGGTCCCTGATCTCAGCAGGATCTGGGGAGGGAGATGCCATGAGTATCTGGAAAGCCATGCAACAGCAGATGAGTCTTTTCAGCTCCAGTGCACGTTACAACCTGTGTATTGAAAGCAAATCCCAGGCCATATGTTTAGGTACTTAAATGTTTTTCCCAAACAGCATCATTTTCTTCCTGAGAGCTTGTTTCCCTCTTGTACTTGCTTTGCCATACGTGCTTTTGAAAGAACTGAAGGGATGGTGTGGGGAAAGCTTGCTCAGAGGAGAAAATCCTGCACTCAGGAGTTCCAGGCAACATGGCCATTTTTTTTTTTCTTGCCCCAGGAGGGCTTGTTTTCCAGTTATTTGTCTTGCCACACTGAGGGGCTGGGGTTAAAGAATCCGTGGATGCTTCAGGATTACATCTGCACACATCTGTTTGCAGAATTGCTGTCCTGAGGGTGAAATCCTGTTTCTGGAGCTTGACATTTGTTTGATTCATGGGAGCATCAGGAACTTGTTTTTCTTTCCAAGAATGTTTTCTGGGGATTCAGAATCAAAGCAAGCTGTTGGGTAGAAGCTGTGTAGCTGGACGTCTGTTAAACAAACAGAAGAACCCCCTCAGGATAGTATTTCACATGCTGTGTAAAATATCCTGTGGTAAATGCCTCTTCAGCTGTGAGTCAGTAACTTAGAAGACAGAGGTTCAAAACTCACTGCAATGCCAAGGAAATCAGTGTGCCTCCTACCACAGTGGCAGGCAATCCAGATGACTTTGAACATCTCTCCTGTGAAGAAAGACTGAGAGACCTGGGGCTGTTTAGTCTTGAGAAGAGAAGGCTGAGGAGAGGGAAGCTTGTCAATGTCTATAAATATCTGAGGGGTGGGTGTGCAGAGGAAGATGCCAGGCTCTTTTTGGTGTTGCACAGTGATAGGACAAGGAACAACAGGTACAAGCTGGAATACAGGAGGTTCCACTGCAACATGAGGAGACACTTGTTTATGGTGAGGGTGATGGAGCACTGGGACAGGCTGCCCAAACAGGTTGTGGAGTCTGCTTCTCTGGAGACTTTCAAAACCCACCTGGATGCTTTCCTGTGTGGCCTGCCCTAGGTGATCCTGCTCTGGCAGGGGGTTTGGACTCAATGGTCTCTGGAGGTCCCTTCCAACCCCTAACATTCTGTGATTCTGTGAATGCCATCCCAGAGCTCTCCACTACCCCACCTTGGTCTGCATTGCAAAGAGCCAACAGATGAGGGACCATAAATCCTGGTCAGGGAAGGAAACAGAATTTCAAAATCCACTAACAGGAATAAGCAGACCTGGCACTTCCCTTCATATCTTCATAGCAGATTATCCATAATTTCTAATATCTTGATCCCTGGGCAGTTTTGTAGGATCTTCTTGGTTGGACTTGATGATCTTTTCCAACCAAAACCATTCTGTGATTCTGTATAAACTGGTATGCCAGGGGAGATGCACAGAACTAGAAACTGTAGAATAGTTCAAGAGAAACTCCTGTGTTGCAGTTTATACCCATTGCCTCTTGCCCTATCACTGGGCACCACTGTAAAGAGCCCAGCCCCATCCTCATGATCTCCACTCGTTAGCTATTGATCAGCATTCAGAAGATCCCCTTTCAATCTGCTCTTCTCCAAGCTAAACAGCCCCAATTCTCTCATCCCCTCCTCATAAGGGAGATGCTTCAGTTCCCTCAGTATCCTCGTGGCCTTTCATTGGAATTTGTCCAGCAGTTCCCTGTTTCTCTTGGCCTGGGGAGCCCAGAACTGGACTCCAGATGTGTACTCCAGATGTGACTTCATTAGGGCAGAGTAGAATAATATGGCAGGAATAATGTGTGTAGAAAAATAACACACCGTGCATTTATAAAGCTTCTTAAGCCTCATCAGAGAAATTTCGTACTGAAAGAGTTATGAGATGACTTTTGAGTTAGTTCCACTGATTCCCAAATGATTGTCCCCTAAAGTCCATTGATTGGTTTCAGAAAGCTTTTGCAAATACAGCAAGCTGGTGGAAAATCAAAGGGATAAGTCAGGTAATGGCTTTCGGTTGCCTCTGAAATTAAAGTTGATGAAATGTGTTAAACTGGGTGGAAGCAGGTTTGCTTAACATGCTGCAAAATGTCTGGATTCATAGGGGAGAGGGAAAGATTTGTAGTGTGTTTAATGTTTTGGTTCTTCTGGATTTGCAGATGAATGCAGTTGGAATAACTGAGAATGTGAAAGGAGACCATCGGAAATTCGAGATCTGGTACAGTGGGCGCGAAGAGGTCTATGTGGTGCAGGTTTGTGGCCCCAAGACTCTGGATATTTGCACATCCTCACAACACCCTTAAGGAAACTTCTCCCATTGCTCTTTATGGGATTACCAAACATTTAACTTGCATTTCTCCTTCCTCTTTGTCCATGTCTCAGCAACTTATCCTTGGTGTCCAGTAAAAGGCATCTTAAAGTGGAGGCAGAATTGCTTCTTGGAAATAGAGCCTTTGTTCCAGATGACATCTCAAACAGACCAGTAGTTTTACTGGGCTTAAGGGTCTTATGTTGCTGAGCTAGGAAATAAGCCTCATCCTTTTTAATGGAGCATGCCACAGGCACCTCTGCAGCTTGATGTCAGAACTGCTCCCAGGGCAAAGGCTTCTCCTCCAAGATGCTACCTCCAGTAGCCTTTCACAGAATCGTTTTGGTTGGAAAAAACCTTTAAGATCATCAAGTCTAACCATTCTCTAACTCTAGTGCTAAACCATGGCCCTCAGCACCACATTTCTGCCTCTTTTTAAACACCTTCAAGGATATGGATTAGACCACATCCCTGGGGAGCCTGTGCCAGTCTTTGACAACCCTCTCAGTGAAGAAGTTTCTTCTTATAGCCAACCTAAACCTCCCCTGGAGCAACTTGACATGTCCTCTCATCTTACCACTTGTTGCCAGGAAAAAGAGATGGACCTCCACCTCATTCCAACCTCCTTTCAGGGAGCTGTAGAGAGCAATGAGGTCTGCCTTCAGCCTACTGTTCTCCAGGCTGAACAACCCCAGTTCCCTCAGCTAATCCTCACCAGACCTGTTCTCCAGACCCTTAACCAGCTTTGTTGCCCTTGTCTGGACACACTCCAACACGTCAGTGTTCTTGTAGTGAGGGCCCCAAAACTTCACTCAAGGTGCAGCCTTACCAGTGCTGAGTACAATCACTTCCCTGGTCCTGCTGGTCACACTATTGCTGATGCAGGCCAGGTTGCTGTTGGCCTTCTTTCAACTCATCCACAAACAGTATCCTGATTAACCTGATTTCTTCCTGATTTTTTTTTTTTAACCTTTTGTAGCATTTTGAATAGAAAGTTCTGGAGGTGAAATGCTTGCCTAACAGGGTGTTTCCAGGAAAACCCTCTGGGAAAATATTGCTGGCTGAGTTTTGTTTTTTTAGGTTTTTTTAGTTAGTCTTCTGCCCAGCTTTTTTTTTTCCTGTGTTACAACATGGTAGCCAACTCAGAATCATAAAGCAGATGTCTGTAGCCAAGTTCACATAGATTGAAAAGGCAGATTTGGCCCTTTAGGTATTTTGTAAAGGAGGTCAGAGTCCTGCACATGTGTGCTTCTGCCCTCACTCCCTGTGTGGTAGTGATGGCTCCGCTGGGTTTTGCCTGGGTCTTCTGGGGATCATCAATTTTAAAAGATCAAGAACGTTTAAAATGTAGTGGTGGCTTTGGCTAAAAGGGTGTTTCAGCTAATTACAGCATGGAAAAGATTTGTATAATGGAAGATTCTTAATTCAAAATTCAGACACTTTTTCCTTCTTCCAGGCTCAAACAGTAGATCTGAAGATGGCATGGTTGAATGAAATAAGAAAAATTTTGTTCAAGCAGCAGGAGCTCATAAAAGGTACATTTTGACCAATTTCTCTGTGGCATTCGCTCTGCAGCAGAACCTTTCCTATTTTCACGTTGCTAATCTTCAAATCCACTAATTCTCAGCAGAGAATGGATTTTTCAGAAGAAGCCTGGTAGCAACATACTTGAGTGAGGTCTTAAATTACAGGGAAATAACAGAAGTTAGAGCGGTAAAGGCCAGGTGCAGATCTGAAAATGAATTACAGAAGTACCTTTTTGTTGTCATTATCTTGGGGATTATTTCACATTCATTATCAGGGGCTTAATTCAACAAGATACGTAACAGATGTGTAGTTTTAAGCATATTAGAGTCTTCAGTGGCATGCTCACTATTGGATTTGTGCTACCCTACCACCTTAATCATAACCGAGTCTGTACTTTGCCAAGAGTCTCTAGGTCTATTTTTCTGTAAACAGAAAGCATGAGGGTTGAACAAAAGATTTAACTTTTAAGATTTGCTTCATGACAATTACTAATGACAATTACTAATTAAAAATGGGATTTTTTTTCTGGTGTTTGTCCTCCCCACAGTGGAGAAGCAGCAGCCCAGCTCATGCATGGACCAGCTCCCGCTCTCATCGCAGCTGACTGATAGGTGAGTCCTAGGAGCTGGACTGGGGGCGGTCTCTGGTACCCCCTAATCATTAGGCACCCAAGTGCTTTCTGGCCATCTCCTGGCTCTGTGCTATGTCCCCCACCCCATTTTTGTCTGAGACCTTTGGACAGGAGACAGAAGGAATGTGCTGCTGCTCATCCTTTGGTGGCACTGGTCTCGGGACAGGGACTGTCAGGGGCACCCTTGAGTGCTCACCTGGCAGCACAGCTTGAGCTGTGGCTCCTCTGCAAGCGGAGCCAAAGATCAAAGCTGCTGTTGAAATTCAGGGAAAGATGCTGCAGCAAATTTATTTTCCCCTCCTCAAAAACTAAAACCAAGCACTGAAATCCTTAACCATTATAGAAGCACACATTAAAAAGTACCATTATTATTTCTGGCCCTGCTTTACAAGCACCCCCTGGAGTTCATGTTTATTCCTAAAGTAAAACTAAGAGCGATTTCCTTTTTGTTCCACCATTCAGAAAGCAGCAGAGAGCCTCCATCAGCTCAGAAGAGAACGACTCGGAGCGCACCAGCCCGGTGATGCTGGACAGTGGGCTCGTGTCCCCCCAGAACAAGCCCCACAGAAGTACGGACCCTTCCCCTGCCTTCAGGGCACACTTTGTGGGTTGTTGGGGTGCCCCCACTGAGCTGCATGCTGTCTTGCAGGCTGGCCAGGAATGTCACAGTCCCTGGAAATCTGCGAGGGGCTGGAGGAGTGGTCGGGTAACCAATACCTCTCCAACTGCTCGGACACTGAGGAGGAGGATGGGAACCAGCTGGTTAGTACAGCACCCAAAGTTCAGGGTGCTGCTGTTCTCCATCATCTTAGGGTTGTTCTTTTGGGTTGGATTTTTTTTTCTTTTTTTTTTGCTTCACTGGATAATGGATGTATCTTGTTCATGACTGTTTTTCCATATCTCAATTTGGGCAATGAGGAGATGTCTCAAGTCTCAGTTTCTTTTGAAGTAGCTTTAATTAAGGTAGCTGACAGGGCTCTGTCACGTTCCCTGCAGCACTCAGAAACAACAGCTGTGTGATATGAAATGCAGCTAAATAAGATGATTTGGTTTTTGTTTTTTTTCCCCTTATTATCACAGTCTCCAGGAAAATACAAAGCCCTTGCAGACTGCAAGAGGAGAGGATCAGAGGACCTGCTGGTGAAAAACGGGGATGAAATTCAACTTTTGCATGAAGATGGTGAGGGACAGTGGTAGGTATTTTAGGATTACTTTTGCCTTATCTCTAAGAGCCTGCAGAGCAGTCCTGTGCAACCTTGCTTGCCTGGTGATACGCTCATTGTGACTTCTGATGAAATTTTAGACTATTCCAGATAGCTGGAGAATTTATCCCTTTGGCAAGATGCACTGGCTTGGCCTGGAAAAACACATCAGGACTTGCCTTGCCATGGGAGTCTGGGCAAGCTTTGTTTTACCAACATCTTCATGGTCCCCCTTGCCACAGTCTTCCCATGTCAGATGATGCTTCAAGTGAGAGCTTTTTGCCCACCCCTGCTCAGCTGTTGGCTTTGTTACTCTGGGCTTATTAATAGTGATACTGAGTCATTGCAAGACGTTTTCCTCCCTCAAGCAGCTGTACAAGAGATGCCTGGTTAATGGCTGTGGACTATCTTTCTGTTGTATGTGAAGCTGTGGCTCACGACATTAGACTTCAAAGCTGGTTCTTTCCTTATGGCTGGGAGCACTGCCTGAAAAAAAAATCACTATACTCATCCTCCTGCCTGTGGAGCCATTAGTCTCCTTGTCCCAGAGGGCAGGATGCCCTCTTCTGATTTTTTTCAGCAACTGGCTGAGCTTTCTTGATTGTCTTTTCTGTCCAGGATAATTTCTGACTAGCTCTCCTCAGGCAGCTCAGAATCTCATCAGGGGAGAGTGCAGCTACTAATGTTCAGGGTGTGGGAGGGGTGATTTTAGCAGGAACCTGAGTCAGATTTGTGCAGACACTAGCCCATAAATGCACAGGCACAAGTGTCCCATAGAGGTTTCTTGGCTGACTCTACAGCCCTTGCCCTTTAAGAGGAAATTGACTAGAGTGGCATAGACTAGGCTATGATATTTCAGTTGGAAGGGACAGTGATGATCTAGTCCAACTGCATTTTGCAACATTCAGTTTGTTGTTAGCAAAACCAAGAGGTACATCAACAACAACAAACTGAATTCTGCTGAATGCTCATCACCTCTCATGGTGGTTTTGGCCAATGGCAGGCAAAGATTTCTCACACCAAATGTTTTTATTAGCCCAAATTTCACCACATGATTGAGAAAGAGGGGGTGTAGTTTTCCGAGCAGGAGTATTTCCAGCTACCTAAATCTTGGCTGGAATTTGCTTATAGTACTCTGACTAAATTAATTCTATCAGTCTAGCTCAATAGCAGAAAAGTGAGGAAAGAATGTCTCTTGGCTTCATCAGTTGAAGGAAATCTAGCATCTTTGGAGCTCTCAGGCAAGGTAATGTATGCTCTGGAGAGTCCTGTTCACCTCCACCCGCTGAAGAGAGGCCCAAGGCAACTGTATTCCCCATGTAGGCTTTTTAATTAGGTTCCTAAATTTAGATGGGAAGAATACTTTAAATGCATGCCCAGCTCCTGTTAAACCTCTTCCCTGGTCTGCACAAATTGTTGGTGGCACTGACAACTGTGTAGAACATGCCCATATCAAAGTGCTCCTGGGTTGGTTTGTTTTTTTTTTTTTTTTCCCTAATGCTGTTGTCATTCAAAGGTTGGTGAAAAACCTAAACAGAAGAAAAGAAGGCTGGATCCCTGTCCACAGTCTGCAGATCGTAGTGGGTGACTGCAGATTTCGGAATGCCAAAGTTGCAGGTATCATATAGCACGCCTAGCAGAAATAGTTCATAACTCCAACCAGGTCTTTTAAGCCATTTGCATTACACTTGATGTACTAAATCTGCCTGCATATGCCTCTTCAGGGAAAAGAAAAGAGAAAGCAGCTGCTCCCAAAAGCCTGCAAAAGTAGTAAATTAAGCTTTTTCTGCTGGTTAACACCTTAAGAGTTTTCTGTGACTTTAGGCACTAGGAAATTAAAACCAAGCATTTAAAAGTATAGATGATTTTTTTTTTTTTTTTGCAAGAGCACTGGGTGGAAGATTTGGGGAGAAGAGATATGGAGTCTGACCAGGGATTCCCATGACTGTTTTCCCTCTTTGCTGCTGTAGCTCAACCCCTGTGTGAACAGGAGGTACCTAGGCCAAATCTCCTCCTGCTTCAAACGATGCCACGGGCTGACCCCCAGCACTCTCAAGGCAATGCTTCATTTCTGCAGCCTCACCTTTGCCTTCATTGCTGCCTGCTCCTTAAGCCATCATTAGAATAAAGTTAGAAGCAGGTTACCAAGTTTCAGCAGAAGGCTTCTAGTCTCCAAAGTAATTATTCTCATTTTCTAGCTGTGAATGTGGATAGAAATAGATAGGGAAATGTAACAGATGACACAAGAAAATGCCTTAAGAGCAGCCTGTCACCCTTGCCATGTACACAACATCACTGCTCCATGTGTTGCCTCATCACCATGCTGTCCACTGGAAATGGGAGACCAGGGTTTGTGATGGGAGCCAGGAAACCCACCTGGATTTAGCCCATTACAAAATAAAGAAAAGAAAAGAAAGTAAAAGAAAAGAAAAGAAAGTAAAAGAGAAGAAAAGAAAGTAAAAAAAAGTAAAATAAAATAAAGCAAAACAAAAGAAAGTAAAATAAAATAATATTTTAAAAGTAAAATAAAATGTTAAAAGTAAAATAAAGCAAAATAAAAGAAAGCAAAACGAAATAAAGCAAAAGAAAAGAAAGTAAAATAAAGCAAAATAAAAGAAAAGTAAAATAAAATTTTAAGAGTAAAATTTAAAAAGTAAAATAAAATAAAAAACCAAAATAAAATTTTGAAAGTAAAATTCAAAAATTAAAAAAGAAAAGAAAGCAAAATAAAAGAAAAGAAAGCAAAATAAAATAGAACAAAATAAAAGAAAGTAAAATAAAAGAAAGTAAAGTAAAATGAAAGAAAGTAAAATAAAAGAAAAGAAAGCAAAATAAAGAAGAGAATCCATCAGTTATGGCCATGGGAAACAAATTTTGCAAGGAGATCTTTTCTTAAATACTTTCTGATGAAAATCCAGTATTTTGCTAAATAGGAAGGAAGCCTTTTGAAAAGCTGAAAATTCCAGTTAGGTCTTGATGGTTTTGCAGTATATTTCAGCAAAATCCTTCCTATAGAGGAAGATGGCTTTTTATCCCCTTTGCTGCAGGGCAATCAAATTTCACAGACTGGAGGTGAAATGAGGGACAGCTTCTAGTGAGCTAGCAGCACAGCTGAGAGGATTCACTTTGGTGTGATCCCACCCTGGAACACTAGGTTTTTGGTTTTTTTTTTTTTTTTGAGGAGCCTGGTTGTCACATCTCACAAGCTCCTGGACCACAAGCTGTGCCATAGATGCATCCTGAAAATAGGGTGCTGGCAAACTTGGAGCCCCAGTTTGCTTTGTCACTGGGCGTAACCCCCATAGCCCAAAGACTCACAGCTCCAGGCTGGTTTACAAAGCTGCTGATTACTAACTAAGGAGTATTTCATGAGTTGAAAGACAGAAAGCTCCTCCTAGAAGCCTCAAATCGCTGCCCAGATGCTTCTCGGTCATGTTGCCAGGGTCTAGAAGCAGCACTGAGCTCTGTTTCCCCTAAGGTTACCTCTGTTCTCTCTTGCTGTGGCTGATGATGTTTTACAGTCTCTAGGCACGGTTCTAATTTTACATGCACTCCAGGCAATGTTGTAGGATGATGTAGGATGTTTTCCTGCTCTTTCCAAGAGCTATTCCTAGAGCTTTTCAGTCATGTGTCCTTATAAGCATAATGTACTTGAACTCTGAAAACTGATCTTCCAGCACACCTTTGCCTTCAGCAAGTCCATTTCCTCTGTGGACTAATCATTTTACAGCAGGGGTGACTTCATAGCACCAACTGCTCTGGGATATGGGCTGGATTGGGCTCTGTTTTCTACTTCTTCAGTAGATGGAGCTCTTGCTCCAGTATAGCAGTGGGAGAATTGGGCAGCCAAGCTCGTAGAGCAAAGCAGGGGCAGGAGCAAGCACTGTAACCCTCATGCTTGTGCTGAAATGCTGTTGGCATGCAAGCAGGCTCAACTTGACTAACATGTTATGGGGTCCCCAAGAGCTAGAATGTGCTGGAGTCACATCAGGGCTGGGGCAGAGGCAGTCCTTAGCCCTTTGCAAGGAGTAGTGTCTCCATTATTACTCAGCTCCTGCTGTATCTCCAGTTGTGGAATTTCACAACCAGAATTCTGGGATTTTTTTTCCAGTGCAAAGCCTTTAGCTGAACAGATTAAATGGTTCCCTTGCTTTAATATTTTTTTCTCTTAGATTTACGTTGTGGCCATAAAGAAACCCTCCCACCAGAGGATGGCTGATACTTGCTCACTTACAAGCTGTTCCTCTCTCCTTCTGCTAGTAATTCCAGTGCTGAGCCAGTACAAATCATAATGGAGGTACAGGGAACTTTTTGCTGCCCATTTGAAGTTATCAGATGTGTATTTAGTCAATGCCCCACTCTTGGACCACTGCAGCCTTGCAAACCTGCTGTTTTCCTGCACCACCCTGCCAAGGGGACAGTTCACATGCAAAGCTGAGCTTGCAACACCTAAATGAATCTGCAGATGGTTTTTCTTCCTTTCCTCACATGGCTGCATAGGTAGTTTGCTTGATAGGTGAGTGGTTCCTATTGGCCATGCCATGTAGCTGTTGATAAAACAAATATTTTAGTCCAATCATCTTTTGCAGAGGTGTGGGGGAGAAGCCTTATTAAACTTTTTGTGAATCTTGGCCTGGATATCAGCCCAGGAGGCCTTTTGGGAGGAAGATGGTTGGCTTGAGGTCATCTTGAAAACCATTTTTCCTTCTGGCATGCCTCTAGCTGCAATTTTTGAGATTAATCCTTGCTGCTTTCTTCTGAATAGATAATATCCATGGTGGATTTTTTTTTTTTAATGTGTATCCCTTAGAAATAGCTTCATATTGCAGGTGACAACACAGAGATGTCAAAAATGGAAAAGGTCTGGAGAGAACTCAGAAAAAGCATTATTCAGAAAATAGCTACTCTTGAGACTTACCCATGTGTTTAAGCTGCCTTGCTCAAGTGGCCAGCCATTGCCTGGTCAAATGACTTGACTTTTGTATCATTACCAAGGAGATGCAAGATTGTGTCTTGCACAAGGGCACAAGGTGAGGGCTCCATGAAGGTGAGGGCTGCAGTGTTACAATCCCAACTCCTCTTCCGCAGTGGGGCAGAACAAAAAAACATGCCTGCAAGACCTCTGGTTGCTATCATGTCAAAGATCATGATTTACAGCACTTGACAGCACCTGTGTCAGTGAAGGAAAAGACATCTGGCCTCTCAGCTGCCTTGCAGCACCCACTTCACGGCAGACAGAGAGTGGGGATGGCAGAAGTGAGGTCCTTGCCATAACCCAAAGCAAATGTGTGACTCCTTTTCACTTCAGTGACACAGTGCTCATGTCCTACCACCTCCCCTCTCATCAAGGCTGAGCTTTGTCCCTGCTCTTCCTTTCTCTCAGAAGCACTAAAGAGATGCAAGCAAAAGGAAATGTTGTTTGGTCCCTTAATTTTCACATCAGGTCAAAGCCTTTTCAGCTTTTTGCACTTGACCTTTAAAAGCTGGGCAGAGAGAAGGGCAGAGTGTCCAGTTTTCATTCTCTGTGTGAAGGTTGCATGATGCTGATTAATTTTAGAAAGAACATGAAATGGAGGAGCCTGAAGAACAACAAAAAAAAAGGATTCAAATGGAGACAATGATAAATGCCTTTCCTTGAAATCAAAGAAATATTGCTACAAATTTCAAGTTCTTTTTAACAGCTAAAAAAAACTTACAGGGCAAAATCTGCCTTGAGCCCAAAGGTAAGGAGCATTCAGAGCAGGTGTGGAAGGGTGCTCTGTCCTGGCACAAACACATGCACCCACTTGGGTTCAGGATGACACAGGCTCCTGTTCTACATACCAGACCTTCTCCTAGTTCATTTTAACACCTCAATTGCCAAGTTGTGTCTTCCAAGCCTTAAGGGGATCCTCTGTGTGTGCTCTTCATGCAGTAAAGCAGATGAAATTTTTTCCCCACTGTTAGTGCCCGAAAGCCCAAGGTCTCCTGTCCCCTGCTCCTGCTAGCCAGGGCAGTGGGGATTGTCCTCTTGATTATGGTGAGCTTGAGACAACCCTTTCTGTGGCTTCTGAGGCCATGTGGTTTGAATCTGCCTGGTAAGAGTGTTGTGTGGCTGAGCTCTTGCAGCCTGGCATGAGCATGTTAGCTGAAACGTGCAGATTTTGTCCATGTTCTGTTTGGATGCCACTTGTAGTTCTGCAGCTGCAGCAAAGCTGTTTGCACTGTTACTCATGCACTTTAATGATTGCAGCCACAGGCTTTTGCATTTATGCAGGGTGCATTGGAGGTAATGCTGATTTCCTTTTGGCCTTTCAAACAAAGCAGGGTCTCCTTGTACAACCCTCAATGCCAGCCAGCTTCACAAAAGAGCTGTTTTGTAATGCTGTAGCAAACCATTCTGAGCAAAATCAGGAGCCTAGAGAAGATACCAGCTGGCCATGATGTGATAATCAATTGATAGGTGATGGAAATGGTGCTGCCTTAGACAAGGCTCTCTCTGAAGCTAATGGGAGTTCAGCTTTTAGGGAGAACCACGGGAGTGCACTTCTTTTCTTCTTTATGTTATACAAATGTTACATGATTACAGGGAACAATGTCTTTCTGGGAACAAGATGCTTTAATATTAACATCATTCTTCATTACTTTATAGATGCTGCCCTGTGTAACACAAGAAAGTTCAGTTCCCCTTGACTTAAGGGTGAACTAGTAGCATCCTATTTTCGATGCTCTTTGGAAGCTTTCAACTAAGTGTTACAGAGAAATAGCACAATAGTTGGAGTTGTCCATCACATTCACAGACCTCCACAGCTTCATCTGCACTGAACAGGACTGGGGTCCTAAGCAGCTTCTCATAGTCATAAAGGAAGCCATTCTCTGCTCTTTCTGTTGGTTTTGGTTTTTATTTGCTCTTGTATGGAAAGTACAGTATTTTGTTATTGTTTTTACCTGCTGTTTTTCCATGACATCCATCATGTTTCATCAGAGAAGTACACTACAGTTTCCTGAACACTTTGTTTAGATGCTTGAAATTTCCTCTGCAGGTTGAAGGCTTTACCTACTTATTAGCTGACAACTGTTGAAGTTGTAAATAAAAGAGCTGAGTTTTGGTAAAACAAAACAAAAAAAAAAAACCAAAACAATCCAAACCCACAAGCAAAACAAACAACACAACCAACCAACCAAACAAAACACCAAACAACCAAAAAACAAACAAAGAAGCTGTGTGTCCTGCTTGATTGATTTTTATGAATGGGTTTTTCTTAAATATCTCCTTCAGCTATGTGAATGTAATGTTCTGTAAGAGCATCATCTGGCTGACTCACGTGTGACAATGCAATAACACTAAAGATCCTCTCTTTGCACTTAGGGTCTGACTCCAGCCCACTGTGGTCAGTCCCCCCTGGATTGCAGTGAGGTTTGGATCAGATCAAACTGACAACTCAGGCTTGTCATCAATCACTTAGGGTCCCGAAGCGTCCCAAAGCTGAAACCTGTATCTAGCAAGTGTTGAAGTTTACATTAAATGTATGTACTTTTTGGAACACGTGCCATAAATCCAAGTGAAATGTCCATGTTTGCACTAAGGATGTTCTTGTGGTTTAAGACTGTACTTTTCAGCATCTTTAATAATGCTTCTCTTGAATTTTTTGAGACAGAAGAAGGACTACTGGAGACTCGTAATTGGATTTTTGTGTTTCTTTCTCTAGTTTTGCCTTTGTAGCATGTAGGTGCAGGTGGTTTGACTTTTAAGCAGATGTGTGCAAAGAGCACCTGACTGTGTTCAGAGCAGGGTTTGTAGGATGCATGCAGTAGTGGAGTTGCTCTGTCCCATCAAAGTGGAATCTTTTATACCATGGACTCAAGGGGGACCTTCATGACCTGACTTTTCATTTGTGAAACATGGATTCTTAGACACAGTACCAAGCTGTTAAGTTAAACATACTGGGGTGGGGGCTTTTTGGTGACCATTTTTTGTTGGACTATGTGATGGCTGTGGTTGCTGGGGGGTTCCCCACCACAATGGTGGGCATTTCTCCAGTTCAAGTGGCCAGTATTGCAGATAACCCCTCCAAAACCTGACCAGCTGAGCAATGCTGCAAGATCCCAGCGTTCTTCAGCTACCTGGCTATCACAGCAGAGAGGTTTTAAGTCACTGAAGGTTATTTCTGTCTACTTTTAAACTGGTCACAATGCACTTGCTAGGCGGGGGGGAGAAGTGGAAGTCTCTTAAGTTACTGTTGGGGCTGTTTGTAAGTGGTAACAATTCTTGTGGTAAGGGTACACTTTTGAGGTACAGCTGTAAATACTTGTCTCAGCACACATTGCATATTACATGGGTTTAATTTTTGTTTTAATTTGTTTTGTCTTCCATAGTTTTAAATCTAAGCTTTTGTTAATTTATGAGGTGGATAAGTTCTGCAAAGCTGAATGTACAGTCTGAGATTTTTAACTTGGGGAACTTTGCACACGACATGGGATGTTACCTTCAGTACACTCTTGAACTTAGGCTCTTCATGTACATGTATAAATTACAGGAGAGGATTTTCTCTGACTGCAAGTTTAAATGAACTATATTGTATATGTACCTGTAAAAAAAAATCCCTGTGTTAAATCTATATTTAAGGATTAAAAACTTGTTAAATAAATTCATACGAGAATCTGCAATTCTGTCCAGAGATACTTCTGCTGTCATTCTGGAGGACAGAAAGTTACAATCCTCACAGTGTTGGTTTTATTGAATTTCTTTGAAACAAATATAACCTTCTCACATGCATGATGATGATGCAGATGATTCAAATAGCTTCTTGCTGGATGGAGTGGAGGTGAAAGTGGGAAAGACACCACCTTAGCACTCATACTGGTGTCTGAAATAGCAGCTGTGGAGATCCTGTCCTGGCTCAGGGTGTCTCCATCGCCTCCTTCTCTGCATCCCAGCACTGGGGGAGTGCTGCCAAGGAGGAACCTCTGGGTTGGGGCCCAGGGAGCTTGCTTATGGGTGGATGCACAAGGGCTGTGCAGGCATCCACAACACTTTTCCAGGTGGTGTGGGAAGAGAGGTGGTCTTGGGGGTGCATGTCACCAGGCAGGAGGGAGGAGATCCCTGGCAGTAGGATATTGCCTCTGTGGACATGTCATGGACCTGTGTATGGTGTGGGCAGCATGGCAAAACCTCTGCAGGAGCTGCCCATGCTAGGCATCATGGGGTGCCATGCCAGCTCTCAAAGGGCACACTGTTTCCCTGGGACCTTTTCCTGGAGAATTCCATGGATGGCCATACAAGAGCAGCCAGCACTGGCTGGTGAACTTCCTCTGCAACTGTTCCCTTCCCTTGGATCTGGGAACTGAAATGAGTGTCTGGAGGCAGCCTGGCACAGTACCTCTGCCCAGCATAGCTTTCCTTGGGATGTCACCTGCCCTTCCCTGTGCCTCAGTGCCAGCAGTGCCTGGGGCATGCACCACCCACCCAGGCTTCTGCCACCAGCTCAGGCCAGACACTATCTGTGCTCAGGGGACATCCCACAAGCTGATGTGGGGAGGGTGATGCTCTGTTTCCATCCTCACCAGGAACACCCATGCCTGCAGTCTCCAACATGATGAATATGGAGATGAGGACAGCTGATGAGCACTAAGCAGCTGTCTTGATAATCCTAACAAGGCTCCCCAGAAAGTACAGAGCCTGCCACTACCTTTAGATGAGGTTTGTACAGATTTCAGGTCATTATACAGCCAGTTTTACATTCAATTTTACACTGTCCTGACATAGGAGAAGCATTTTTTGCTGTCTATAGAATCATTAAGGTTGGAAAAGACCTCAGATCATCAAGTCCAACCATCAACCCACCACCATCATGCCCATTAAACCATGTTCTGAGGAGCCATGTCTACATGCTTTTTGAACCCCTCCAGGGATGGTGACTCTACCACCTTCCCAGGAACCCTCTTCCAATATCTGACCACTCTTGCAGAAAGTGGCCTTTCTTGAGGAAATTTTTGCTAATATCCAACCTAAATCTCCCTTGGCGCAATTTGAGGCCATTTCCTCTTGTTCTACCACTTGTTACTGGGGAGAAGAGACCAACCCCCCACCTTGCTCCAACCTCCTTTGAGGTAGATAGTGAGCAGGTCTCCCCATAGCCTCAAATGGTGATCAGTGAGCCATGATCCAGCTCAGCCTGTCTCATGAAAACATCTACCTTGAGACTGCAGTGCTTTGTCTGCTCATCTCGTGGGCTCCTGCTACAGAGATGATTCCCAAAGCACCCAGTGCCTGCTGGGTTCCCCTTGCCTATGGTGCCATATGGCAGCTGTGGGCAATGCCCGTGGCATTCTGGCCTTGGGACATGTGTGAGCCATTCCCCACCTCATCCACTGCAGCCTCTGGGTTCAGGATTTGGGGGCTGAGACCATCTCAGCAGTGCTGGTGTTCTGAGGAATGCAGCCATGGGTAATAGTAAGGGCTTTTTATTTCCTTATTGCCACATTTCCCCTGCATTCCCTCAACTTTTGCCTTCCACAAGCAGAAATTAGCTCAGTTAGAAATGCTTATTAAAATGCAGCTGTTTCTGGAAAACGAGTCGCTTGCTGTGGTATCTCTTGAGCTAATCAGTCCAGCCCCCGGCACAGTGTCACCACCTGTGGGTTAGGTGAGCTTCGTCTTTTCCTTTATCCAGTTCAAGTACTTGGAGACCCTGGTGTAGATGCCATATTTACCTGGCTTGGCACATTCCTCGCCCCAGCTGGTGATCCCCGTGAGGAACCAGGTGCCCTCGATCTCGCTGGTGTATGGCCCTCCGCTGTCCCCCCCACAGGTGTCACTGCCCCCAGCTGCGAAGCCCGCGCAGAACATGTTCTGCAGGATGGTGGTAGAGGTGCTCTTGAGGCAGGTGGGGCGGTCCACGTAGGGCACTTTGAGGACCTGGAGGACGGTGGCGGGGCGGCCGCGGAAGAGGGTGCTGCCCCAGCCGCTGACCGTGCCCGTGCCGTGCTTCAGCAGCGCGTTGGTGAACTCCCGGTTGCCGATGCAGATGGGGGTTACGTAGCTGTTGAAGCTGAGCGGCTGGTCCAGCTCCAGCAGGGCGATGTCGTTGTGGTGCTTGTTGATCCTGGCATTGTACGTGGGGTGGGGAAGGACTTTCGCCACCTTCCGACGCTGCTCCGTATTGTCTTCCTCGTTAGTGTTGTACTCACCTGCAGAGACAAACGTGGCTTGGGCTCTGTGGCCAGACCAGTGACCGAGACCTGATGATGATACTCCAGCCAGGAGGCTGTCAAGGGATGAGACCTGCCCCACGCCTGGTGGCTAGAAAGGCTGCTTGCTCCTGGTCAAAGGGAAGTGGAGGTTCCCCCACAGCAGACCTCCTCTGTCCCCACAGCCCACAGACCCTGGAACTCCAAATGTGACACTGGGCACATACTAGCTGACCACATGGTAAAGGTCCAGGTGCTGTGGTCAAGGGTAGTAGCAATGTTCTGGAGCTAGAATATTTTCAATGGTGTCCAGAAGCAGGACAAGGTGCAATGAGCACAAATCAGAATGCAGAAGTTCCATCTGAACATGAGGCAAAACAACTTTTCTGTGAGGGTGCTGGAGCCCAGGAGCAGGCTGTCCAGATAGGTTGTGGAATCTCAAACTCTGGAGAGATTCCAAACGTGTCAAGGTGTGATCCCATGCAACCTGCTAGGGGAGACCCTGCTTTAGCAGGGGAAGGTTGGACTAGATGACCCCCAGGGCACCATTTCAACATTCACCATTCTGTGGCTCTGTGATTGTGGCTGCTTTGAGAATTTAGTATCCTCAGAGATGCAAGGGGATGCTGCCCATACATCAAAAGAGAGCAAACCCTCTGGCATTCAAAATCTTTGTTTAGATTAAATCATCTATTAGTGAAAAGCAGCCTGACCTTTCCTCTCCTAAAAACCACACAGCAGAAGGGAGTGCAGGAGGCTACAAAATTATGCACTCTTCCCCACTACCCCCCAGCCCCTCCCTAATGCTCACAGGTGCCCCTGGGTCCCTCCACCCACACCAGGCTCAGCTGCTGACAATTGCTACGGGCAGCTCCAGGCTCCCGTGATTGAGTTCTGTTACCTCCCCTCCTGGCTTGTGTAACAGGTAGAGGGAAGGGAAAACCTTCTGTGGGCTTGGGTCAGCAAGTGGGTAGTGGCTGGGTCTGCCTGCAGCCACATCCCCTCTCCTGCCTCTGAACTGGCTGAGCTGAAGCTCCTGAGCAGGATGACTTTTCCCGCTCGCCTTCTTGCAACTCAAGAGGCACAGGGTGCATTTAACCCCTCCTGCAGTATTTCTCCCTGCTTTGCTGTGATCTCCAGAGTACATCATCTCCTCTAAACAGTATCTGCAGCACTCCTGGCCCCAGCAGTGTCCTGTGTCTGCTGCGTCTGCCGGCGAGGAGCAGCACGGAGCCCAGCACAAGAGGTGAGGCAGCTTTCTCTGTTCACGCTAATGCTGGTGCTGCTGAAGGCAGCTTTGGTGGCTGGTGCTGCTGATGTGCTCTCTGAGGGGGGGTTTGCAGCAGTGTGAATGTCAGCTTCCTCCCAGGCTGTGTTTTCACAATATAAATGCAAGACAGATATGGGGGAGACTTACAGAAAGCTTTTCTCGTGCTGTGGGGGCTTACTATTGCTGGAGACCAGAAAATATGGTTCTGAGATGAAAGTAAAGAGGCAAAGAAGGAGAGGGGAATGCTTCTTCTACCCCTGCTATTGATTTTTTTGGGCCTCCCAGGATGTTATATACAAAGCTGAACATCTAACATGAATGGATGTGAAGGAGTTAGAGGTTGCCCATGCAGTGTACATGGCGCAGGCACAAATTCAATAGTCCCTGAAGCCCTGCAAAATCCTGCCCTGGAAATCCAGCAGTGCTGCAGAGTAGGGTGAAGGGAGCACAGGGGGACTTGGCTGGCAACGGATCCTAAGTGGAGGAGGTGAGGGCATGTAGGAGAGGAGAAAGGAGAGGCAGTTTGCATGCAGATGCAGTAAATATAAAGCCTCTGTCCAGGTGGAAATGTGTTTTTTTTTGGGGGGAGGAATGGGGGGAGCTATTTCTGCACTGAGTATTTTGTACTTTCTCAGGTTAGCAGGTGTAAGGCTGGGCTTTGTGCTGAGCTTTGTGCTGCACTTCCTAGCAAAACTGCCTGAAAGTAGATAGGAAAAAAGCTGTGTACCAGCTGTGAGGCTCATCCTGCCAGCACCAGGCAGGTGGTGCTTAGTCCTGTGGCACTCAGTCTCCAGGGTCTGGCCAGGCATCCCTAGGAGCTCAGCCATTTTAACACGGAGGATAAAGATGCAGCTGAAGCCCTCTTGATGAGCTTGTTTCTGTGGATATAAACTTGGCTCTTTAAGGCTCATGTAGAATGTAGTTTGGGTCACTAATGCATTTCATAGTGTTTAAGCAGAGAGCATTATTCTCCCATACCTCCTCAGCACTGCTTGTAGCAGTTACTGACCATGCAAATGTCCCCCTCCTGCACCTCTTAGTGTCACCCTCCTACACCAAATAAGCATAAATTGGAGAAACAAGTAATTTGGGGAAGCTGATTCTGCCCCAGCTGTGAAACCTGGCCCCACAGTGCTTGCCAAGGCCCCATTCTGAGTTACCAGCAGACTGCCTAGCAGACAGGTACCAAGAGCCAGGAGCAAACACCATTTGTCAAGCAGAGGTATGTTTGTTTTGTAAAGCAGCAGCAGCATCATTTGCTGGGCAGTTTGGCCACCCTGCTCCTGCCCAACTCCCTGGAGACCCTTCTGTGAAAGCACACTTCTCCATGTGCAAGCCAGGTTCCTCTACTTCAATCCATAAATTCTATTTCCTTCTAAAGAAGCTTGAAAGAAAAGTAGTCATCTTCTTCTTGCAAGGAGCTACTTGGGTTGCCTACAAATATCTGTTGTCTGAGAGTTGTATGAAAACTTAGTGTGAGCCCCAAGAATATCAGAAATCCCTAGTGAGGTCCTATTTGGCCAGTAGAGATAGAAATAACATCACACCAGCTCATGAAGAAGCATCTTAATTGAAGCCCAATGTGCTTTTAAATGGCTTCGAATCCTCCCTGGCCCAGGTGAGCTTGCCTGTGATCAATATGGCTTTGGGATCAATATGCAATATGGCTTTAGGATCAATATGCAATATGGTTTTGGGACCAAGGCCAGACCCAGCTTGCTGCTTCTGCTGGAGGTGGTGGTATCTGGACATTGTAGTCTGCCAAAATGCTGCTATCTGGGGCCTTAACTGCCCCAAACCAACTCGTGCCGTGTTACTGCTCATCATGGTGGTGTGGGTCCCTGGGTTCTGTCCAATACCCTGTGCCTGGCCAGTGTAAGCCCTGTTCCAACATCCCTTGCCTGTGCTGTCCTGATGCCATCCAGGGCACTCACCTGCCACAGCAGTGACGTTGTCACCTGGTTCCAGGCAGTGGGCTGCTGTCACTAACCACTTCTCATTGATGATGGATGCACCACAGAAGCCCACACCATGGCTATTCACCAGATGAACCTGTGGGAACAGAAGGAAATCACATTTGTGGGTCTGTAAATTGGTGGAAGAGAAGAGTGGGACAAGGGAGGTTTGCCTGGCTCCAGGACAGGCTGTGATTAGGTTGTACATGCTCAGTGGTGCCAGAGATCATAGAATCAGTTTGATTGGAAAAGACCTTTAAGATCAAGTCCAACCATTCTCTAACTCTGCTGAGTCTGGTGCTAAACTGTGGCCCTCAGCACCACATCTCTGTGTCTTTGAAACACCTCCAAGGATGGGGATTCAACTACCTCCCTGGAGATGGTGCCTGCTGAGGTAAAGGTCTCCATGGGCAGATGATCTTGGTTTGGTAGGGGAGTTGGACTCAATGGTCTCTGGAGATCCCTTCCAACCTCTGACATTCTGTGCCTTGCAAAGTTGCCCTTCCTCAAGCTTCAGCTTCATCTTGATAAGTTCAAGGTCTATTGGGGAATGTGCTGCTGTAGCTCAGAACTAGATCCTTTGTGCTCCACCAGATAAAACTGCCATGAGTCTGACTTGTGACTTTTTTGCCAGTGTAGACTCCTAGCAAAGGCAAGTTTGGTTGCTGTTGCATAAAACTGTGCCCAGAAAGAAGCTGTGTTCCTATTAGATTTGAGATCTGTCATGAAACTAACCTCAGAGATGGGTATGTAGAAGTAAGGTGATCCTGTGGTCAGGAGGAAATGAATAGACAGAGTTACAGGAGACCTGCAGAAGCAGGCATTACCTGCCAAGGCACCTCGCCTCTCATGCTGTCTGTTCCACCCACAATCCGGGTGCCTGTCTTCATGATGGGTGTGATTTTTGTGGTGGCAGCAGTGCTGGTTTCTGTGATGTTGTCTAGCACCTCATCTTGATCATCACTGTGGTCATCAAAGGTGATGTTCCAGTGCTCAAAGGTGTTTATGGCTCGGGTGAGCTTGCTCTTTGCCTCTGGAGCTGTGATCTTCCCACAGGGGTATGGTACTGGGGGAGAAACAGCCACAGTTATGACTGGCTGTGCATCACACTGAGAGCTACAACAAGAGAAGGAGCAGGAAAGGAGGCAAATGCTGCCTCACCTCAGCACCCTGTTTTGGGATGGCCATGGGAAATGCAAGGCTGTGGGCTGCCTGCATGTCCTCTGTGCAAACATGCCTGAGCCGCAGCACAGGTGATGTGTAAGAATAGCAAAAGCATCAGTTGTTTCTGGGCCCTAGAAATGCCACTTGAACAGTTTTCTAAAGAGGGAAGCTGGTGAAAGGGGGCATATGTTGGATGGGAGGGTGCAGCTGTGCCTCTCCTCAGCAGGATGCTGAGGTGCATAGCTGGGAGTCTTGCTGTGGACCACAGCCGGGCGCTTGGCTGACATTTCTACAGCCAGCAACTCCAGTACAATAAAAGTCCAGCTGGGAGAGGGCAGGAAGTAATATCTGCCAATTGTACAGATAATCCTGCTTGGCTCCAAGGTGAGGAAGGCATTAATAAACTCTTTCCAGAGTTGTAGATTTTTCTGTGTTAATGAAGATCTCATCTGTAGGCTCATTTCAGACAAGCTCTTCCCATTTCTCTCCTACGCAGCGTGTGCCCAATTCCTGCTGGTAGTGGCAGCCAAAACAGTAAGTAGCATCAGGCATTGTCTTTCATCTGAAAGCTTTTGACAGCACTGTGCAAACAAACATTAGTGTAAAATCAGATGTAAGTGTGGCCTACTGAGATTTCATTTTTTTTTCTTTTTTTTTTTTTTTAAACAGTCTGCTTTAGAAATAGGACTTAAATAAGCGTTGAATAGCAACACTTATTTAAGCAAGTGCTACCCACAAAGTTAGGCTAGGAAATGAAGGTGTCAGAGCTAACAAAAGCTAAGCTTTTTCAGGAAGGGCAATTACCCAACCAGAAAGATGATCTTACTGTTAACAGCAAAACTTTCTGGTCCAGTGAAGGTGATACAGCAAGTTGAACAACACAGTCCTGAGCTCTTAATGATCTCCACTAACAGAAGGGCTCCCAGCCTAAGATACTTCCTACACTGATTGCTGAAAGTCAGCACTTTCAGGAGCTCAAAGTCTGTGGCTGGCTGCAGCTATCAGAAACTAACTCACCTGTGCAAGTGCCTGCATGCTACCTTAGGTGTGCAAATCTGTCATTCTCAGGTGGTAGAAATATGACAGCATCAAATGTTAAATTGACCTTAGATGTCAAAATATTTCTCTACTCAATCTTCTCTTTCCTGTACCAGGTGTGCTTCTGAGATGTTCATGCCCAGTTAGGTTGTTGTGTTGCAGTGGGTTGGGCTTGAATATGTCAGTGAAGTCAGAGATGCTGTAACGGCCTGGGTGTGGGGGAAAGTTGGGGAATATTACAAGCACCAGCTTTTTTTGAGCCCTTTATGAAGTTGCAACCTCCAGCAATGCATTTCCCCTGCACTCCTCTCAATACCAGAGCTAAAGCACAGAGTCCAGCTCCTGTTGAGGATCTTTGTATGCAGATATATGCTGTTGGGAGGACAGCACCACCACAAAGCTTCTCTTGTTTCCACTCAACTCAGGTAATTATAAGATACTGGGTGATGGCCAGCCATAAGACAGACAATCAGGAGGAATTACAATAAGACTGTCTTCTGTTCTGAAAAAGCTCACAGCATCTTCAGTGTAGGATCAGTAGCTCCTACTGGAATAACATGGGAATGAGGTCTGGCTGGCTGGACAGCAGTGTGTGTGCTGCTGCAGCCGAACACATTCCTGCCTCCAGTGCTGATCTGTATCTAGAAATATGGTTGCAAGTGGGAGAGGCACCTGTGTGAGCAACCATCTGAAATGAGTGTTTCAATTGTGCGCAAGTTCTTGTACAACCATCCTCCTTCTCCACCCCTCTAAGGCTACAAGAAGGTTGCCATTTAAACACCCTTTAAGCCTGACTCCACATCTCCTGTTGGGAAAGTTCAGGGTCAGGCTCTTTACATTTGCTAAGTATGAAAACAAGGCTGGCCTCCAACAGGATATTGCATTTCTGCCAGATTTGTGCATCTAAAGTTAGAAGATCTTGGAAACTTTCACCCAAATCTATTACAAACACTTTAGAAGTTAACCTGCAGGTTCACAGGACTTTCCATCTTCATGAAGTTTATAGCCATCAGCACAGGAACACACAACTTTCTGTGGTGGATCATGCCTGCAAAAGTGCTTGCAGCCTCCATTTTTAATAGCACAAGTGAAGTCTGAAAGAAATGAAAACAAAACTGTGAAAGCTTTTTTTGAAATTTCCCCAGCACTGGACACTTTGAAGATTCATCTGGAGAGGGTGCTGGGCCACCTCCTCCAGACCATGCTTTTGCCAAAGAAAGGTTGGGCCAGGTGATCCTTGAGATATCTTCTAACCTGTTGTTCTATGATTCTGTGAAACACAACTGGTCTTGTATTTTCTGGAGTGTATTAGGAGGGCTGTGGTTAGTAGGTTCAGAAGAGGTTCTCCTGCCCCACCCCTCTACTCCACCCTGGTGAGGCTGCATCTGGAATATTATGTCCAGTTCTGGGCCCCTCAGTTCAAGAAGGACCTCAGGGAACTGCTTGAAAGAGTCCGGCACAGAGCCATAAAAATGATTAAGGGAGTGGAACATCTTCCTTATGAAGAGACACTGAAAGAGCTGGGGCTCTTTAGCTTGGAGAAAAGGAGACTAAGGGGTGACCTCATTAATATTTATAAATATGTAAAGGTGAGTGCCAAGAGGATGGAGCCAGGCTCTGCTCAGTGATGCCCAATGACAGCACAGGGGGCAATGGGTGGAAGTTGAGGCATAGGAAGTTCCATGGAAATATGAGGAAAATTTTTTTCACTGTGAGAGTGACAGAACACTGGAACAGGCTGCCCAGGGGGTTTGTGGAGTCTCCCTCTGTGGAGGTACTCAAAACTTGTCTGGGTGTGTTCCTGTGTGATCTGGTATAGGTGATCCTGCTCTGGCAGAGGGATTGGACTCGATGAGCTTTTGATGTCTCTTCCAGCCACTATCACTGTGTGATTCTGTGGTCAGAGATTTGTTGGGGCTTGGGCCTGTAGACTCAGCCTATAACCCCCTCCGGTTGTCCCAGACTTGTCCCAGACTGTGGAAAACGAATCCTTGTTTGCAATGGGAGCGTCCTTCCGAGTCACAACTCTGCTCGTACTGAAGGAGCACTGGGTGCCTCTTTGAGAAGGCAGGGTGAACAATGGCCCTGTGAGAGATTCTGCTGAGCCTTGGCACAGCCTCCAACAGCTGCATGCTATCTGAAATTTGGCACCCTGACCATCAATGCCTCCTGCAAATATTTGGTTACAAGCCACGTGGTTTCCCCACAGTCATGTTGCTTTCCTCCCCCCCACTTTGCTTACGGCCATCCGGAGCGGATGCAGACGGAGAACACCGTGTGCCAGATGGGAGCGAACCCTCAGCCTTTGACCTGGGATTATTTCTGGGCTCCAAATTTAAAACCTAGAGTGAATCCATGTGTTCTTCCTGACATCCCAAAAAAACCCCTGCAGCCTGGCTTGGAAGATGCATTCCAGCATGACATTTGATGCCATGGGTCCCAGCTTGAGGCATGGAGAGATGCCCAGGACTTGCGTGTGTCTTCTCACACTCTTCTCTGGTGGGAACACCACCTCTTGGAGATGGGAAACCACTAACCTACAGACACCCTTTTAATTCTCAGAGACTTTTGAAATAACTTCGCAGCAGCTTAACTCTACTCCTACTTCCTCAAGGACACCTCCCTTCCTGTAGCCATTTTAATGCCATCAGTTACTATTTTTGCAGAGCTCTTTTCCACGCCTCACTTCTAGCTCTATTTTTGCTCCTGTCTCGCTTCCACCAGAAATCTGCAATGAGACTATTTAAATTTGATGCAGCTTTGAAATGCTCTTTTTAACGTACACTCCTCTCTTGCCAGAGCAGAAGCACAACTAGAAAGAGAATCTTTTATGAGTGCAGCGAGTCTGGCACATTGTGTGAGTCTCACAGCCCCTGATTATATTATAAATATAGGAGCTGAATATCCCTCTTGCTTAAATTATCAGCTGCTTGGTTTCCATAAACTCCTCAACCCATCAGGAAAATATTTGGCTTTTGTTTTCCTTCAGAGTTAAGGTTCCTGGCAGTAAGTGTAATTCTGAGTTCAGCAGAGTGCCATTGAGAGGAGGTTGTGATGCTCCTGCCCTTCTTGACACCTGCTGCCCAGCCTGGTGTGAGAAATGGAGAGGAGGAGTGAGCTCGTGGAGTCTGATTGGGGCTGGTGGAAACCTGTTGCTTTCAGTGATGAGCACATCATCCCTGATTGATGAGCAGCCCCAGAAAGGCTTGTGCTGGGGAGATAAAGGAAGGTCTCTGTGTCAACATTTGTGCTGGCAGGCACAGTGTGCTGAACAAAAGACCTTGAGCCTGGGTCTCTGTTGAACCCTGCACAAGGTACTCACTGGAACTGGAGCTCTGCCAGTGACAGGAGAGGAAAGAGACATCTGCTCCTGTATTCCCAAGCATGCCCATTTGTAACCCCATTGGTGACAGGCTGAACTTGTGCATGCATGCAGTGCCTGATAGCAAGGCAAAATGTGCCTAAGACAGCCTTCTAGTTGCATGAAACTCTGTGCCCACTTTGATCCAATGGTTCAAAAAAACCCAGAACATAGGATCTGGTGGTTGGAAAAGACATTGAGACCATTGAGTCTAACCATAACCTAACATCTCCCTGTACACAACTGTTAAACCACCCCCCTAGGCACTTCATCCAGATGTCTTTTAAACACCTCCAGGGACAATGATTCCACCACCTCCCTGGGCAGTCTGTCCCAATGCCCAAGAACTCTTTCCATGAAGAAATTTTTCCTAATATCCAATCTAAAGCTCCCTTGGTGTAACTTCATTCTATTTCCTTTTGTCCTATCACTTGTTAGCTGGGAGAAGAGCCAACCCCCACCTTGCTACAACCTCCTTTCAGGTATTTACAGAAAAAAAAGATTTCTCCCTTCAGGCTCTTCTTCTCTAGGCTGATCAACCCCAGCTTGTTCAGTGACTCCTCACAGGATTTGTGTTCAAGAGCCCTCACCAGCCTCATTGCCCTTTTCTGAACACACTCCAACACCTCAGCATCCTTGTAGTGAGGGACCCAACGGGATTTCAACTAGAGCAGAAGAGCCACACCCAGTGAGCCCCCAGTACCTACCTATCTCACAGTTTTTGCCTTCATACCCAGCTGGACACCAGCACACATAGGAACCTACTCCATCCTTGCACATGGCTCCATTTTTGCATGGATTGGGGTCACACTGGTCTCCATCTTGGAAAGAAGACAGGACAATTAGCAAACATGAGAGTCTACCATGCCTGATGCTGATCAAGCACTGGAGCCTTGCTCTGTGCAAGCTTCCTGTTAAAGATGAGCAAGAGACTGCACACCCTCCTTTTTTGTAATGGAAAATAAGTCAGATCCTGGCAGCCAAGAGTACAACATAGAGCCTCAGCACTGAGCTAATGTCAGCAGCAGTGTTTTATCCACAGTCCTAATTCTATTCCCTGTTCTGTGGGGGTTAAGTCTGCTTGGTTCAGCAGAACTCCTCTTCAGTGTCTCTCATACAACATCTCAGCAGGACCTCATGCTTTGGCAAAGTTAGACTGAGTTGGAAGGTTTGCTTCCTCCAGAGTGGTTAGGATTTGCTAATCTGAATTATTTTAACACTACTGCCTTTGTTTTCTGAAGGTTTAAGCACTGTCTACTTGGCTTTGAAGACTTCTCTGTGTATTAGAATGGAGAACCTTAATCATTGCTCTAAGTCTTGTGATACTTCTAACTGGTCTAGATTTTTCTTTACATGCCAGGGCTTTTATTTCTACAGTTTCCTACAGCTGAGGAGCTGAAGCCTTAATAAAAATACCCAGGGTTGCAAAATTAGTGATCTAAGCTTGGGAAGAGGAAGTTGGTGATGCTAAACTCCAGGGCAGTGTGCTTTGAAATGGTAATGCCAAGACATGGAGGAAGGAAAGCATCTTGATGCCTTTGTGTCATTTCAGTGAGCCTGGCTTTCAGGAATGGACTTAAATGCAAAAGGCAGACTGCAAACAAGGACAAAATGGATTTATTTGGTCTAAGGCAGGACGTTGGGGTTTGCACATCAGGTGTGGATGGTGATTGTTGTTGCTGCCTGGTCAAGACAATGGGGGCTTGGCACCACTTGGGTGCTGTGCAAGGGATTAGCTCCCCTGGGCTGTGTGTGTGGGGAAGAGCAGCTGGTAAGCTGAGCAGTAAACCAGGCACTTTGGAAGACAGAGGAGTGTATGACATGCATTACTTTTGAAGAGCTAATTGGTCACAGTGGCAGGGGAAAAAAAAACCAAAACAACAAAACGTTATTAAGCTTCATCAGTTGGTATTTCAGGGGATAGCCCTACAATGCAAATGTAACTTTTTTTTTTTTAATTTTTATAGTCTGGGCTGAATAATCTGAATTATTTAATGCTTTTTAGTGAGATGTTCTGGGCACTTTGCCAATCTACAAAGCGGTTCATTTAGTGAAATGTCCTTAAAATTAGTTTCAGATGTTTTAGTGGGCATTGAAAGCTTTTTGGTAAGGGACTGAAGAGCTCCTGTGGATGGAGAGTGAAAGGGGAAAAAGAAATAGGTGATGGGAAGAAAATGGTGGAGACCTGAGTTTGAGACCACTGGTGTGAATGGCAAACAGCTGTTTGCTGTGATCATGTTGAGGCTCCACTTTAATATGGCATTTCCAGGGATTCCCACTGTGCTTGCAGGAGGCTCTGCCTCATCTGGAGACCTCTGCTTGGTAACAGAACCTGTGCTGTTTGCTGAAGGGGTGTTAGTTACTGCTGTCCTGTTTTACACCATACCATGGCTGAAACTAGATCACAATCTGGGCACAGTGGATCCGCTGCTGTGAACTGATTTTGTTCTGTCAGGTTTTAAACTTTGCTCAGAAACACTTTGCTTGGACAAAGAAAATGTTAAGTAATTATTGGTGTGGGGTTTTTTGTTTTGGTTTGGTTTTTTTGTGGTTTTTTGTTTGCTTGTTTGTTTGCAATTTGTAGATGAATCAGGCCCAGGCATGTTGGCTGCAGGGTGTAGGGTGACTAGCTAAGTTCTGAGTAGCTCTATCATGACAGAGTTTCTGAATGCTAGAATACATTTGTTTCATTGAATGTCCTCTATTTGAACACCGAGAGATGAATATTAGGCATTTGAACATGAAGAAAGCAGCTCTTACCAATATATGTATTCCAAAACTCCATCTGCAAAGGGAAAAAAGAAAACAACAACAACAGTTTCCTTTGATTTCTAATTCCTGAGCACTGCCTGACTGAAGTAGTACAGGGACAGCTCCAGAGCTAAAGCAAAAGACTTGCAGGAAAATTATCCATCTCCATAACCCCAATGGTGACCAACAAACCTTTAAAGCAGTTCCCCAGCCCAGCTGATGGGTCACAAATGAACATAAAACCTGCACTTTGCCCTGCAGGTTTTCCCTTTGCTGTCCACTCCTTCCTCCTCTGCGCCTCCTCCCCCAGGAGGCTCATGGAGGTGTATGCTGGGGGGAGCAAGGTGTTCCCATGGTGAGTAGTGATACTCACTGTTTTCTCTGTGTTTTCAAACACTTCCCGGGCTTCTTCAAAGCTGCATTTTTCTTCGATGCATTCTCTCTCGAGGTTCCCAGCAATGACCTCTTCCAGTCTGTTTGAATTGGCTCGCCTCTGCCTCTGCAGAACTGAGTTTGCCTCTTGGTTCCTGATGAAGACTGCAATTTGGAAAGGAACAGGGGCTAGAGAGGAGCATCCACCACTGAGGGATGCAGTTGGGGTAGGCTGTTAGGGCTCTGTTCTCCTAGAAAGCAAGCCCTTTTCATGCCTTCACCCCTCCCTTGCCCCTTGGCTGGGGACATTGCAGGAGTGTTATCATCTGCTTGAAATGTTATCAGCCACTTGAGGGTTCTTTGATGCCTAACTTCAGTGTAATCCTGAGATTCAAAGCTGGAGAATTAAGGGTCAAAGCAGTTGACAGAAGTGACTGATGGGGAGAGAGTGATCAGTAGTGTCTACATTTGATGTTTAAAATACCTTATAGCAGACAGAATATCTCCTACCACAGATGCACGAGAACAAGAGGCTTCTCCATGCTGCTGCTTGGTGAGGTGTTTAGACACAGACGTTGTCCTGCTTTAACTGTCTCTGTGGTTTTGGCTGAGAAAGGCCATCTGCCTCTGCAAGCAGCTGCAGCACTTGGAAGCCACAGGCCATTTGCTTTTCTCCCTGCTCCTCATCCTTGCCCATGCACCTGGGTCCCACCATTTCGTGCTGGCAGTAGGGGTGATGTGAGCCCTCCTCACCGCCTGAGCCAGGTCAGTGAGGTGACGTGCATCCACCTTCAACTCACTGCACAAGGTCCTGGGTAGAAACCATCAGCAGAGAGCTTCTGGCACTGCAGGGACTCCCAGTTTAGGCAGGATGTCCATGGTAGCCACCAAGCTTCCCATAGTGGCTGCTTACTGAAGAGCACAAGGCCATACAATCTGATCATAGTGCTACCATAAATGTTCTCCCAGCAGGGCCACACATCCCACCATCAGGGTGAGCAGCAGCAGCAGCTTCCTGGTAGCAGCTGCAAAGCAGCATTTGCTCCTGACCTGGCTCTTGGAGACCCAGAGTTCTGGGGGGCACTCTTCCCACTGCTCAAAAATACTTTATTCACCCAGAGGAGCTTCCTGCTTTGCCTCTCCAGGCTCTCCTCTCCCTCCATCCTCCCCTAGTGCTTGCAGCCATGTCCCTTTTTGTCACCAGATGGCACAGTCTAGCAGCTCTTCTTGGAACTGCTGGTGGCCAACCTTGACAAAGGCTCTGTGCTGGATGAAGGAGAGCATGGGCTCAGGCAGAGGAGAGTGAGGGGAAGTATAAGCCACTTGTTCTTTTTCATGGCTACCTTCTGCTCTCGATCCAGTGGATCCCAGCCTCTCCAGATCTGCAGAGCATCCGTTCTTTTGAACTCTCATGAGCCCCAGGTGGGTTGCTCTGGTTTATGTCCTGCCACTGATGATGTTACTAGCCCCTTCACCTAAAGATCTCTCTGCAAGAGACTGAACTAATTGGTTTTGCAATGCTTTTAATCGTGGTACAGCAAGCTGGCTCTTCTGTCTTCCTCAGGTTTTTTGAAAACTGGTTATAAACAAAAAGGAGTGCATGAAAATCCTGATAATCTTGTTGTTTGGCAGTAGATATTGACAGGAAAAGCACTGACCTCTGAAAAACCCAGGCTTGTTTCAAACCCTGCAGCCCTTGTGAGGTGGCCAGCTCCCTCCCAGTCGCAGGGTTGTGGTTTATGTGTGGGACACTAACATACACCCCCAAGCAAGTGTTGCTGAAGGAGACTTTTCCCTTCTCCCTGTGGAATGGGCTGCAGCCTCCAGCCTGTCCCCAAGCTAGGCAGAAAAGGCTCAGGTGGGAGCAATGGAGCAGCCTTCCTTGGTTTTGTAATGCTTTTGGGCTCTGCATGTGCTTGGTGCCTGGGGAACCCAGCATGGGTGCAGCCACACATTGCCCTGTGCAAAGGGAGGCAGCTGTTGGACCCTTCTCCTTCCCCTCTTCCCAGTGGGGTGTGCCAGGCACCTGCCTTAATTAACCCATTTGATGGAGAGAACTCATTTTAATGAATTCAGCTTTGCCACCCTGGGATCCCTCTAGGCTTTCTCAGTTGCTTGCTGATCCCACAGGCTGCTTTACAAGAAAAACTTGATTTGAACTGAAGGCTGCAGGTACCATGGGGTTGCATGCACGGTACTCACCCTGGCTGGAAACCATCCTCACTCCAAGAATACACTCACACATGGCTTATCAACTTCTGAACCAGTATCTGAGGGTGAGGTGGGTCTCCTGGCCGAGGGTCTGTGAGAAAGGACCCGTCCTGCCAGCTGAGTAGAGTATTTTCTAGGAGCTATACCTGAATGGGTGGTGGTACAAGTACGAGGTTCATTGCTAAGCAAATATTTTGGAGGGAGGACCTTTTTAAAACCTGGAAACTAGAAGAAGAAAGAGCAGCCTTGCACCAAGCAAGTACTCACACTGGATGTGAACCAACCTCTGCTGGGACTGTTGCTGCTACAGATAAATCAAGCAACAGCCTGCATTACTATGTGTGATTGCCCACATCCATCAACTACTCTACCCTGTCTACAATTTTGGCTGTGTCTTACAGTCTTTGTTAAGCTCACACTGAGTTTGGCTTTAAACAGTTCTTGCAGTGGCAAATCCAATGACTGTTTTATGGATGTGAGCATTTGTTTGTGCTCCAGGACAAAGGGGTAGCTCATGCAGAGGTGAGGACGTTGCTCCACCAAGCACGTTGCCCCTACTCTGTGTGTGGAAGCATAAGCTCTAAAATGGCTGAAGCAAGCTCTGAAAGCTTAAAAGCTGCAAAAATTTAAGACAAACTCAGTCTTAAAATTAAGCCTATGAGGTATTTTGAGTAAAATCAGCATTCAAATTATTATTTCCTCCCCAAGAAAAGAACCAAAGCTTTAAGGAGAGGGCCTATGAAACACAGCGATCCCTCTGAGCTCTCATCTCTCATGAGAATTCACAAGCTGTCCCAGCATGAAGTGACAAACTGTTCCTTCACCTGTGGCAGTAATGCCCCCCTTCCCAACCAGCACCCAAAAGTGAAGGACTTGTTAGGCTTCAAGTGAACCCACCTGTACTTTCGGTACCAAGACAAGCTCCCAGCAGACAAACGGAGACTATGAGGTGAATATTTGCCATCTTCTTCCCACTGCCCAAACCTCTCACTAACAAATTGTTCAGGTGGTGGAGCTCAGTCAATAGTTCCAAAGTGCAAGTGCTTGTTTATTTACTCGGGGTAACCCTTTAATTTAAGTTCCCCAGATGTGCCATTGCAGAAGCTTGAAATGGCAGCATGGGTGCTACGAGACAGGCCATGCCCATGTACAAGGAACCTGCTAGGTGGCTGCAGTTCTTGGGCTCATCTTCTGCTCTGTAAGATATTGCTGCCAGGTCTGGGGGGTTGAGCATGGCACAAGAAGAAATTGATTCAGCTTCACTGAACCTCTTTAAAGCCCTGGATTTCCTATTCCTATCCAAGTGGTATTGCTGGCCATTTGAAAAGCCAGAGTAGCATTCTCAAAGACTCCAGTATGGTTTGTGTTTCATCCTAAAGATCTGGCACAATTACTTTGAAGATGATCCTACAGATGATGTTTCTTCTAGAGGACCTGATGCCCTTGGAGCAAGGCTGTGTCGTTCAGGACACTCTCATGCAGGTTATCTAAATAAAAATGGAGGTGGGACTGTTGGCCCATCATCCAGATGGCGTTTCCTAGGTTTTGTACTGGAAACCTGAGGAAGCGACCTGCTACGTGGTGGCTGGGACAGTAGGTTGGTGTAGGAATGTCCTGATGAGCTGCAGGGCAGCCTTTGTCCAGGACACATTCAGAGGCTGCCCCTGGTCCACACTGTCCAAAGAGCAGACTGAAAGGAAGGGATGATGGAGGAGGTGGAAAAGGAAAAAGAGCAGGTTTTCATAGGGAAAAGAAAGAGTGGGTTTTTTACATGCCCTCATTCATATTTAATGGTGGGTTACTTACAACACTTAAAACCCAATTCTTCCCTACTAACTTGCCCTTAATATGAAGAGCCAGTTCAAAATGAGTAATTGCTCTTGGAAAAATACTGAATATTGTAAAAAAAACCTAAATGAAACATTCACTTCTGAAAAGGTCAAAACTACTCTTCTCCCCCACCCCCTTCCTTGAGGAGCTGTAAGGAAAGTAGGCCAAAGTCATTCATCCCACTCTATGGAGTGCTTTCTGCCAAGGACATGCTTCCCAGAACCAGCTTCCCAGTTTCACAGAATCACACAATGATAGGGATTGAAAGGGACCTCTGGAGATCATCTAGCTCAACTTCCTTGCCAGAACTGGGTCACCCAGAGCAGGTTGCCCAGGAGTGTGCCCAGGTAGGTTTTGAATGACTCCAGAGAGGGAGAGTCTACCACCTCTCTAGACAGCCCATTCCAGTGCTCTACCACCCTCAAGAAATTCTTCCTCATGTTCAGATGGAACTTCCTGTGTTCAAGTTTGTGCCCATTAGCCCTCGTCATCCTGTCACTGGGCACCATGGATGAAAGACTCATCCCATCCTCCTGACAGCCACCCTTTAAGTATTTATAAGCATTTATGAGATCTCTCCTCAAATCTTCTGCTCTCCAGGATAAAAAGCCTCAAGACCCTCAGCCTTCCTTCATAAGAGAGATGTTCTAGTCCCCTAATCATATTTATAGCCCTTTGCTGTAGCCTCTCAAACTCTTCAAATGGGTAGCCCAGAACAGGGCACAGTTCCTGCTTCTCCTTCTGCTCCCCTGTGCACATCTGGGGCTTGCAGTCCTCTGCCCAACTACAAAAACCTCTGGGCCAGAGGTGTTTTAAAACAGAACTCCATTTCTGGCTGTTGTTGGTGCTCTTGTCTTTTAGTATTGGTTTAGTTCTAGTACTATGCTTTAGAAGGGCAGCAAGTGGCTAGAAGGCTCTGATGGCTTGAAGAGGGGAGCTGGCAGGTTTGACTAGTACCCAGCAAGGCAAGATGGAGATTCTGCTATTGTCAGTGCACAATGGTGTGATTCAGGGGGTACAAGGGCTCACAAGCAGATCACCACCACCCACTGAGATCCAGGTTATGCACTGTGCAGGATGTGCTGGAGAGCTGTTAGTTACTATGAGGATACAATAGCCTTTGGGTAGTTGCTAAAGTGTTTGCTTGAGTGTATGAACCATAAATTCTGTGCACTCAGTCCAAGAAAATTAAAAATGTTCTTTCGTGCAGCAAATGGGAGATGATGTTTATGGTTGCATGGGTATTTGGAGTTACTCTTGTATGCAAAAAGGACCCATCAGCTGCAGGTAAACATGAGATGCTGAATGTGAGTTACAGCCTTGTGAGAGCTCTGTTGCCTAGGTGGAAAAAAAAATCCTTTATTTTCCTTTTCTTGAGCAAACAAAAGGTCCCAAAACCTGTAATTCATCTTGCTGCTGCTTGCTCCATTTGAAATGATCTTTTATTCATCACTGACAGTAGCTTTTGTTATCAAATTTCTGTGGTAGATAAATGAGTTAGGATGAGGTAATGCGCTGCTGATGTAAATTGAATGCAGAGTGAAGAAGGTAATGATCGCCTCTCGTTTTTCTGTGCATGGGAAAATGCAAATATGAGAAAATAAATTGAGCTGGAGTGCTGAAACAATACTTCTCCTATCAATAAAGAGGAGTGTAGAGAATGGCCTGCCATAACAAAGGATAATTAGAATCTCATTACTATAAATATTTTACTTTAGAACATAGGTCAGTCAAATTAGTTTTGGTTTATGGTGCATATTTCACGTGTAATAGTGTTTGCAGCATTATTGCTAATTAATCTTTGCAGAAAATGCCAACATCATTAGAATAAACAAGGCTATTAATACAACTAATTTCTATTATTTGCTACTATTTGGGGGCACCAAATTGAAAGCAAAGTCTTTCTTTTTATTCAATTTGCAAACAAATCTCCCAGAATTTCAATTCCCCACCAGCTGCACTTTGGAGATGAAAGCTTTGCTCTTCAGGTGGATGACAGCAATCAGGTCTGGATACATTTTGACTTGGGGTTCTACCTTCTCACAGGGAGGCTGTTTGAAATCACAGAGTCATTCAGGTTGGAAAAGACCCTTGGGATCATGAGGACCCACCATTAACCCCACCCTACAAAGTTAAGCCCTAAGCCACATCCCCAAGCACCACATCTGAATGACCTTTAAACACATCCAGGGTTGGTGACTCTACCACATCCCTGGGCAGCCTGCTCCGACGTCTGTCCACACTTTATCTGAAAAGAATTTTCCTAACATCCAGTCTAAACCTACCCTGTTACAATTTGAGGCCATTCCCTCTTGTTCTTTCTCTAATACACACCCAGGTCATGCTCCTTCCTATTGCAAAGGCTTTCTGAAGCAATTTGCTGTTAGGAGGCATAAATCCTGCTTTGAGGTATTTGGTTTGGAGGTGTTTTGGTTGAAATATCCCCCCACCTTTTTTTTTCTGTTGGAATATCAGGTTTTTTTTCCTTTTTTTTTTTTTTTTTTTACTTGGAACATCCCTATTTAAGTTGGGACAGAAATGATGCACACATGAGGCTGCTGGGTGGGTGTTTGTGTCCAAAGCAGAAGGAGCTGGCAGAGATGGAGGACCTTGCTTTCCTGGCAGAGCCACCACCTCAGACTTAGGGCCTGCCTATCTGTCAGAGAAGTTCTCTGCTGCAAAATGAAACCAAGTTTCTGAGAAGTCAGAACATGAAAGCCATTTCCATTTTAATCTGATGGATTGTTATTTTTTTCTTTAAATGTGCCCTAGCTGAACTGATCAATAACATTAAACAGCCTGATGGCATGGGGATCTTGTTAAAGGATTGTTCATAATCTCCCTTGTCTCAAATGCACTCTTTTAAGTGAAAAATCCTCACTCAAAACATTAAGCACATTGCAATGTACCCTTGCCCTCTAGACAGCTATGGGAAGTAATCTTCCCTTAACCAACAGCAAACAAGCTATTTCTGGGGGAAAAAAAAAGCAAACCACAGGGAAAGGAATTCTTGATATATATATATATATATATTTCTTCTTTATTTGGTTACTTTGAAGTCCCTGGGTTTTTTTCTGGAGCAGTGATTGTGGGAAGTTGTCCAAATATAGAGGCAGCACAGCCATGGGGTCCTTTGCAGTGCCTATCATTCTGCTGTAGTCATTAGCATACTGGAGAAAGTACTGCTTGTGATAAAACTCCCAAAGCCTCTAGAGATGCTAAGATGTATTTGGACAGCAGTGGCATTACTGGCATAACCCAGGTGAGGAGATGTCCCCAGCTTTCACAGGTGAGAAGCAGAAGCCTCTGGGATGGTGGCATTGCAGGTGCAGGGAGATGTTGATGACAACTCCAGTTTTGTGCTGTGGGATGGATGGTCAGGCAGAAGGATGTGGCTGGCTTGGATGATGTGGAGTAGCAACCAGTACCAGTGAAAGCAGCATGCAGTTTGTGCAGGAACAGTGTTGGCTCATAGAATGCACTGAGACTTCTAGAGGTCATCTAGTCCAAACCACCTGCAGTCAGCAGGGACATCTCCAACTAGATCAGGTTGCTCAGAAGCCCGTCAAGCCTGACCTTGAACATCCCCAGGGATGGGTTCTCGACCCTGTTCCTAGGCAACCTGTTCCAGTGTTCCACCAGCCTCAGAGTAAACTTCTTTCTAATGTCTAACCTAAATATACCCTACACTAGTTGAAAACCACTGCCCCTTGTCCTAGTGCTGCATACCTTTGTAAATAGTCCCTCTCCATAGCTCTCCTGTCTCTGAAAGCCTCTCCTCTACTCTCCCAGTCCACCTCTGGGCTTTCACTTCTTGTGTTGGGCATTTTTCTTTTGCTTTCAAGCAGAGGCTTCAACACTTGTGCCAAGAAGCAGACTTCTCTTGCTGAATTCCCTCCAGACACATCCATCACAGTTAGCACTTAAGCTCTGTCCCTCCCCTTTTATTCGGTTTTTAATTAGGCTCCTGAAGAGTAGGACAGAGCAAACTCTGCTTTCATCTGGGAGATCCTGTGGTTGTGAAATATTTACAGGAAGTAAATAACTGTCAGCAAGTAAATAAGTCCCTGACTCCATGTGAGTGTAAGAATCCTTTGAAAGAGTCTCATTCGAATAAGAGCTCCTGCATCAGTGTGAGCTGAAATCCCCCCACACCAACAATAACCAGGCTAACTCAGCCTGGAAGCAAATGAAAGCTGTATTTACAAGAAAATCTACAATCTAGGATGAACTGCAATGAATGTTGTGATGGTTTGAAACTGTCTTTTTAATTTTTCCTTGCAAAGTTCAGAACAGAGAAAGTGAAAGAATGTAAATAAGTCACTATTGGGTGTAAGAAAGCAAAATAACGATTGTTCTAAACACTTCCATTGGATAGATAGAAATGTTTAAGAACTATTACCCAAAACAAAGTAGGCACTCTGCACATTCTGCGTTCGGCAGTGGGGGCAGTTGCTGGGCTGTCTGGCTGCTGTTTTCTTCTTCTCTTCTGGCTGAAGATAACACACTGACCTTGGCAGCTAAGTTAACAACTTTCTGCTTAACTAACTCTGCTTCTCTGTCCAGGGGGATCTGGGGGGGAAGCTCCTGGGAGAGAGAGATGCCCCTTTGGGAGGGTCCCCTTGCGGGGAAGCAAAGGGAGATCGGTTGTGCTTTTCTGTTGATTGTATATATTTGTAAATGTTGTGAATTTTGTATATTTGTACATATTCATTGCATTTCATTGTAGATTTTAGACTCTGCTTGTAAATACAGCTTTTCATTTGCTTCCAGACTGGGCTAGCCTGGTTATTGTTGGTGGGGGGGGAATTTCAGCTCACACCAACACAAATGTGTACAAATACACACAATTCACAACATTTACAAATATGTACAATCAACAGAAAAGCACAACCAAGCTCCCTTTGCTTCCCCTGAGGGGACCTCCCAAGAGGCCTCCCCCCCAGACCTCCCTGGCAGAAGGCAGAGAGTTAAGAAGCAGAGAAACTGTTAAACTTAGCTCAGCAAGGTCAGTGTGTTATCTTCAGCCATAAGAGAAGAAGAAGCATCAGCCAGACAGCCCAGCAAGCAAGCAAGCTGAGAACTCTGACTGCCCCAACTCTGTGTTGAGTAGTGGTTCTTAAACATTTCTATCCATCCAAGGGAAGTGTTTAGAACAATCATTATTTTGCTTTCTTACACCCCATAGTGACTTATTTACATTCTTTAGCTTTCCTGCTTGAACTTTGCAAAGAGAAAGATTAAAAAGACAGTTTTAAACCATCACAGCTCCTCACGTTAAGTAGCAGGAAGAAACAGCAGCATAGGCAAAAAAAAAACCAAGAATAAAATTCCCAGCGTAGAAGGCAAACACAATTACTAATTCATGGAGCAGCGTGTTTCACAGGAGCAGCTTTACTATCTCTCTTTGCAGGATGATTTAAAATAGGCCAGATTAAAAGGAAATCTGGATTTGGTTTGGTCATCATCTCTGGAGTAAGCAGGATGGAAGCACAAGCAGGCACTGTGCTACTGAAGTGACTCTAAATTTAGATTTATGTATTTTTTTTTTCCATCTCCACCTCAAACGCTGGGTAAAACAATGAAACAAGGCTCAGAGGAGGCAGCAGCTCTTGCAGGTTTAGATGGGTCAGGTGGATCACCCAGCTCAAATATCGTGGTACAGGGCAAGAAGGAAGTGAAATATAAACTCGTGAGCTGGCTTGCCGCTGTGTCTTGGCACGAGATGACAGAGCCGTTGGAACAGGCCAGGTGCTGTGTGCAACAGAGGCTTGTTCTGCCCCAGGCTTGCTGACGTGAATGAGGCTTCTGGAGACTGCTTTGAAACACATCTCTGAAAGATGTTCCTCTCTCCTCCAGCAAACTCATGGCTCCCATCTGCTGACAATGCTATGGAATCAGCTGCCTTTCAAAATGACCTTTAAGATCATCGAGTCCAACCATCAACCTGACGCCACTGTGGCCGCTAAACTGTGTTTCAGAGTGCCGTGTCTACATGGTTTGTGAACGCTCCAGGGATGGTGAATTCACCACTTCTCTGGGTAGCCTGTTCCAATGCCTGACCACTCTTTCAGTAAAGAATTTTTTCTTCATGTTCAGTCTAAACTGTTCCTGATCTAACTTAAGGACGTTTCCTCTCATTGTATCACTTGTTACTGGGGAGAAGAGACCAACTCCCACCTTTCTCCAAGCTTTTTTTCAGGGAGATGTAGAGAGTAATAAGTTTTTACCTCAGCCTCCTCCAGACTGAACAACTCCACCTCCCTTAGCTGCTCCTCATAAATCTTGTTCTCCAGACCTTAATAATAGTAATAGTGTTCTTGAGAAATACTCCTGGACCAGGACTCTCTTAATAGGCAGGTTCAGCCCAACCAGTGGCATCCAGCTAAGCAGAGAGATCTTGTTTTCTTCTTTTACATGTGGGAAGGGATTCATCTTACCTTGCTTGGCTGCCTGCATGAGGGATATGGCTCTCTTGTTCTCTCACATTCCGTTGACTAGAAAAGGGTCCTCAGCTGACAGTTTATGATCTGTGTCAAAAAAACAGGATGAATAAGCACACCCAAACTCACCATAGTCAAAGCCCTGGTACTTAACTCCATACTGAGCTTAAAGTAATAACATTTAGTGTTCTCCCTTGGACCATTTTCTGTGTCAACTTCTGGGGCTATGCCCTTGTTTATTTTATTTGTCTTAATGGTGTTGCATCTGAAGTTTCTATCTTATCTTCGTGGCATCCTTTTGCCTTATTTGCCTCCTCCACCTTCCTTTCCTTCTATTGTCTGTATAAAGTGCCTTCTTGCCCTTTAGGGACAAAACTGTCTATGGTGTTTACATTAAAATCTAAGGGGAGGATATGCAGAGAAGAGATAAGGACGTTTCTAATCTGTGTCTCCCTAATTGATACCACCAGTCAGCCCCCTGAGTCATAGGTATTTGAAGCAATTGCACTCAAAGCTTGTCCTCTGCTTAATAAATGTGGCCTTAGAACACTTCTTCCACCTGACTGATTTGGGAGAGGTCTGGTAAAGCTGAGAGCCCTCCCCATTGCTTTGACCCTACTGCAAGAGGCAGCTGATAGATGGCACACTCAGACGTAGGGACCTCACAGTCGGCATTGTAGGATCATAGAATATATTGAGTTGGAAGGAACCATTAAAGGCCACGTGGTTCAACCCCCCCTGTAGTAAGCAGGGATATTCCCAACTAGAGCAGGTTGTTCAGAATCCCATTAAGCCTGATCTTGAATGTCTCCAGGGATGTGGCCTCCACAACCTACCTGGGCAACCTGTTCTGGTGCTTGTATCTGCTTCTGTCTGTGTACAATGGATGAAACTACCACACTGGTTACAAGGGGAGACATTGCATTTTTCTCCTGAAATCCCAGGGCCGTCTGAGGTGTATGGTGTGATGAATAGTTAAGAGTGAATTGGTCTTTCTAGTGAGTTTGACCTACTTGGGTTTTCTCTTCTGGTCCCCTGACCTAGTGCCCTGGCATTCTTTTCCTGCTGACAGCCTTCACTAATGGATGGTTGGATGCTCTGACTTTCTAACAGAGCCAAGAGTGCACTGCTATGGAGGCTAATTTGCAGCCAAATTCACCAAGAAAGCTAGCCAAATTGCTCTACACTACTTGGGCACTACTTTGAAAATTCAAGGAGGATGGCAGTTGTTTACCAGTGGTCGCTTCAGAGGAGTGGTTCAGAATCACAGAATCATGGAATGGTTTTGGTTGGAAAAGCCCTTTAAGATCATTGAGTCCAACCATTCTCTAACTCTACCAAGCTTGGTGCTAAACCATGTCCCTCAGCACCATAGCTCTGACTCTTTTATACACCTCCAGGGATGGGGATTCAACCACCTCCCTGGTGACTCTTTTTCCAGGGTTTGAGAACCCTTTCAATGAAGAATTTTCTTCTAATGTCCAACCTAAATCTCCCTTGGTGCAACCTGAATCTATTTCCTCTTGTCCTGTTGTCTATTACTAGGGAGAAGAAAGCAACACATCTGAGTGATGTCTAATATATGACACACGCTTTCTAAACTAGACTCCTCTCTTTGAAAAAATGCATGAGCTCCACAGCTCAGGCTTAGATCATGATTTGAAGCTGCAGAGGATCATCTTAGAAATCACAAAACAGTATCTCCCAAGGGTTGTTGATGGGTGCTTCTCCACATCATCTTTTTATCTTGGAAGTTGTGCCAAACTCATGGAAACGTGAAGAGTTTGTGACCTTCAAAAAAGCATCACAGCTCCCATCTGTGAATCCTGATTTGACAGGTAAATGATATGTAAGGTTTTCCTATAAGTGAATCTGGGAACTGTCCCTGGAGGTGATCCAAGAGCATGGAGCAAAGGCACTTTGATCATGGTTTAATGGCCATGGGGGTGTTGAGATGGTGGTTGGACTAGAAGATCTTAGAGGTCTTTTCCAACTGAAACAATTCTGTGATTCCATGATTCTCTAGAACAACTGTGGTACAAACAAGCATCTGAACTACCTTTTGTTCTCCCCCATAGTCACTACTCTGCCACTCTAATGGAGGAGATCTGCCAGCTCCCTTTGTTTTCTCTTTGGGAGAGTGATGATGCAATCTCTCCTTTCCCTTTCTTCCTTCTCTCCTCCTGTATAATTCTGCTCTCCTGCATTTCTCTAAGGCTATTGTAGTACTTTTCAAGTCAGCTTAACCATAAGCAGTCCTTAATCACAAGCAATCCTTTGGGTATTAATACAATAGAAAATTCAGATGATGCTTCTGGTTGTTATGGACATCTGCACACGTGCAAGGCTAGGGGACAGTACTGCTGCATCAGCACAGGAAGGATTAACCACCCAGGGCTGAGGGCAAGCAGAGCTGAACCTCAGACCTCCTCCCTGTGGTCTGCTCTGGGTTTAAAATACTCCTGTGAGGTGAATCTGAGGAATGAAGCTCAATACTAGTAAATAATTTTGACCTGTACTCTGGCTGTGGGTAATTTACAACGTGCTTGAAAATCTGATCTGGGTTATGTCCAACTCACAGAAGCTTATTTCCAAGGCAGTTATTTATAGACTGCCTTCCTGGCTCTTGGCTTTCTTGAGGAAATGTCTGAACACCAGCACTGAGCAATCACCATAAAATTTAAATTTTCAGTTTTAACAGTGAACAAACAGTTTAAGGAAAAGTGAAATATTACCCCACAAATCCTTCTTTTCACTTAAAGCTTTGAGCCTTTAAATATTTATTAGCAATGTCTCTGCTTTGCAGCAATGTGAAAAGGGCTCAGCCCCATTCTGAGGAGGGAACCCAAGCATTTGATTAAAAATGAAGAGCAAATGCCATTTCTGAAGAAGGCCTTCAAGTCAGATTACAGTGTTTGGAAAATGATCAGCCCTTTTGTCTTCTCTGTACTGCAGCTACAAATGGGGTGGGCTTTGGTTTGGTTTTCTTCCTTAAGCCTCCTTTGCCATACAAATTTTGTGCTCCTTTCTCATGACTTGTCTCTGTAGAAGCAGTGCTGATGTTTCTCCAGGTAGATCCACCAAGTTGCTCTCTAGATTGAGTTCTTCATCTGCTTTGTGCTTGTCATTTGCAGCTGTGGGGCCCTTGAGTGCTCATTGTTCTAACTTCTGTTTTCCTTTTGCTTTAGCTATGTAGGAAGCAGCCTGCTGCAGTCTCAGAGGAAAGTAAGTTGAGATATGGGATAGCTGAAGAAACTCTATCATCCCATGCACTGACTGAACTACCTGTACCACTTCTTTCTTTTATTAAAAAGAAAAAAGATTCATAGAGTTTTTTGGGTTGGAAAAGACCTTAAAGGTCCTCTGGTTCCAACCCCTCTGCCACAGGCAGGGACACCTCCTAGACCAGGTTGCTCAAGCCCTCATCCAAACTGGCCTCAAACAACTCCAGGGAGAGGGCATCCACAATCTCTCTGGTGAACTATAACAGCTTTAAAAATCACAGAATTCCAGAATGCCAGGTTGGAAGGGGCTCCAAGGATCATCTGGTCCAACCTCTCTAGGTGATAGTGTAGTTGAAATGAGCTGGTCCAGCACCCTGGCAAGCTGAGGCTTAAAGCTGCCCAAGTGGAAGAATTCTCTGCTTCCCTTGGGACATGGTTCCAATGCCTGACTGTTCTCATGGGGAAATATTTTCTTCTGGAGTTCAACGAGAATCTCCCCAGGAGTAGTTTGTTCCCCTCACCCCTTGTGAACACTGCCTGTCTCCCTCATGATATTATAAAAAATATATGTGGCTTTAATTAACTTCAAGTCTAATGGGGGAGCAAAGACCCAGCCATTCCCAGGAACTGAGGGAAATTCTCTCCTTTCTGTGTGCTGGGAAGCTGGGATGCATGGACAGCTGCAGGGGATGTGGCTGTTGGACCCAAGCTTACCTAGTTAAGGACCTGTGAGAATCTGGCTCTGAAGATGCAGATGAGGTAGGTACAGATGAGGCAGTGCAGAAAATCTGCTCAGCCTAGTGGCACTTGGTCATTTGGAATCCATCTCATTTAAAAGCTTTAAGATCATTCCTTACACAATAGTGAATGTGGTGCAGAAAGACGTGATTATTGAGTAGGGTTTCAAATTTACTCTGCATCAAGTTGCCAGCTGGAAAAGAACCCCCTGAATCATGAGTGCATATGGAGCTAGTACTGCTTTTGCCTGAGGGAGGTGCCTGGTACCTCCTGGGAATAGGGGAATGCTAAAACCTTCACTTAAAATGTGAGTTGCCAAAGAAAGTTGCCTCATGCTAGAGAATGGTCTCATTTGTTAATCCCTGCAGTTATCTGTAAAGGTTGTTGGGTTAACCATAGCTAGAAGGACCATGCTTGGTTGTTTTAATCACTTAGTAGTGAATGTTTAAGTTATTCTTGTGGGGAAAGTCCTGACTTTTGGGTGCACAAAACCCATTAATGCATGCAGGATTCCGTGGAAGTAAGGACTTCATGGTGGTCATCTGTACCAAGGTACAGGGAAAGGAAACCACCAAGAACCCACAGGGATGAGGAGGGGGAGATGGAACAGTAGAAGAGCCTACCCATGACAGTGCAATGAAGGAGTGCCAGAGCTAGGGCAGAGAGCTCTGGTTTTCTAGAGAGCTCCCTGACCCTTCTTTCAGGCTAAGCCTATTATGGTAAGACCAGCAGAGTCTCTGGAGGGCCTGTAGAGGGCATGGTGTGTTCCTGTCTTTCATCAAAGCTGCCCTAAATAACTGTCTTGTCAGTGAAATCCTCTGGCAGTACAGAGCAGTGAAAATCTTGACAAAAGGAAATATTATCCATTGAATGAGGTAGGACTTTCTCACAAGTGTGTGGTTTCAGAGAGAAGCAAATATGAAGCTAGGTAACACACCTTGTCCTCAGCTGAGCCACTTGGCTGGGGTTGCACAATGTACATTCAGCTCTCCCTCCTAAGTCTTCTAGTTCAGCCTGAGAAGCCATCCCCTCTGTCTTGTCTTCTAAATGGCCCAGCTTCCCTCTCTCTGGTGCAGAAGACAGTAGATTCCTGGTAGCTACAAGGGCTGCTGCAGTTAGGCTTCACTGCAAAAGACAAGGTGTCACCAAAACTGTTGATGGCAGAATGAAGGAAAACAAACTATCGAGCCTGAAATGAAATGAGCTTTAATTAATGCCTCTAATCTGTCTAGCTGAAGGTTCTAAAAGCCATTTGTGTCCTCATTGTTGCTCTAAACAGTGACAAACTCATCAGTGGCAAACAAATTGCAATGTGTGCCCCTAAAGCTAAAACACAGCAGAGTGAAAGAAGCAGCTTGGGGAAGAAGTGCATTGTAGGGAAACCTGCTCAGCCCTGAAGTTCATGCATTGAACCCCACCTCCAGGAGCTTTAAGTATCAATTACCCATGTAGAACCAGGATGTCTACTTGCTCCCAGTTAGAATTGCAGACACAATCCCCATACTCTCCGTCCTTCTTCTTGGAAAACCTCTCCTTGTGTGCCCCAACATGGAAAGATCCAGAGGTGGGTTCCTTCTGCAGGTGGCTTCCTGCAAAGCAAACACCACTGAGCAGTGGTCCTGCCTGGAGAAGGGGGAAGCTTTCATTGTAGCTGGGGAAGAAATTTCTTCAGAAATTCCTTCCTCTGCACAGGTTCTGCAGAACCCTAAGCAAGCTGAGCTTGGTGCAGACATTTATTTTTCTTGTCCATACCACTTTCCTCCTCTGTTTTCCTCTTAAAATCTACAAAATGCATACCTGCAAGAAGGAGCAAATGTACATCTTGCCAGCGTGCACACAGCTTGAGGGCTGGGGATGCTCTGCAAGTCTGGGACAAAATCTCATTGGGTTTTTTTTGTTATTGTCTGCCCTTTTTTAATCTAAATTTTATTAGGAAAGGAAGAGTGATGTAAAACCAGAAGGGTAGAAAGCAGTTGTAAAGAAAACTGAGCTAGAATTTGGAGACAAGTCCTTGCCTCTGAGTAATGAAAGAGATTGGGAACTGCTCAGCAGTGGTGGAGGATGAAGGACAGGTTGGGACTAAGTAGTCAAAAACAGCTTTAAAGCAAAATGTGTTAGAAGCAACTGGGTGGCACAGTAGGTAGCCTGGAACTGGGGTAGGAGGGGATACAACTTATATTCCTGATCACAAAATGCAAGGTTAATCTAGGCTTCTGCCCTGTGCTGATTAAAGGAAGTGTTTCTTGGGTAGAAAGACCCAAAGCCAGTTGTAGAAGTGGTCCAAGTCCCTGAAGAAGGTGATCTGCAAAAAGAAATGGAGGCAAAATGGGAACATATTTCTCTGATTTTGCAGCTAGTCCCTGAGCCTCTCAGTCCTTTATTTCTGATCTTGCAGAGGAGCTGATTGCATCTCTTTGAGGCTTTTGGTCCTCAGCTGTAGAAACAAAAACACAGAAAGCTGTGCTGGTTGCTGATTCACCTCTATGAGTAGAAACAACATTCCAGCCTGATCAAAGACTTATTCCAGAGGGGGTCTTCCTGCAGCATTTTTGCACAGACCTGAAGATATGTAAATGGTCTGCAGAATCTGACACACATGATTAAGTTTAAGCACAGCTCCTTGGTGATGCATTCTTCCTAATAAAAGGAAACCAAAACAAGCCCTTCCTGAACCATCAGCCTATGCAGAGCCACAAGTCAGCATCATTCCTCTTCATTGTTTTTACCTTCCTGCAAACTTTATGTACCCTCATTCTGCTGATGCTTGAACATGGGAATAATCTGTCAGGAGCCTCAGTTCTTTCTTCCTTTGCCATTCCACAGCCTGGTGTTATGGCATCTCTCTGCAGTCTTCTATCCTATAGTCTCTGTGGTACATTTAATAGCAGAAAACAGCCAGTGCTGTGAAATAAAAAATAATTTAAGCTTGCATGTTAGATGCAGAAGGAAGGAGTTATGTTTTTTTTGGTGTTGTTTTCATTTTATGTCTTTTTTTTTTTTTCACCTGCTGTGAATAGGGATGCTTTTAAGTCTTTGGTGTTTATGCTTCAAGCAAATGCAAATAAAAGAGTGAAGAAACTAGCTGGGTTTTGAATGTATGCAGAGTATCACAAATTTTATGGACTGTTGATGCTATCTGAAAGAAATCTCAAAAAATTAGACTGAATAGTGAATTCTAGGAGGAAAAAATTCCTCTATTCCTACCACTGTGAGCTAAGGGAAACATAATCTTTTTGAAGGAGCTTGAGGTAGTATTTTTTTAGGTGAGATTAAAAGTTTGGTTGATGAAAACACTTGGGTTAATTCCACAAAATATACATAAACCTCTCCAAGACATGTGATTTGGTACTGCAGAGCTCTTTATGATAAGGAATTAGAGTGTGTAAAAATGAATGTTGTGTATATTAAATGGTTTCAGAACTGTCTAACTAATGATCCTCAAAATGATCATTCTCAGCTGCTGGTACCGTGGGTGATCTCCAGGACTCATTTTTTTGTTCCACTGCCATGGTGCTTACCATCTGACTGGAAATGGCAATGAGGTGCCACCTCACAAGTTGGGACAGTGCCAGATGGAGAGGTGGCAAAGGATGGCCAGTGGAAAGATATGCTGACTGTGAGTCATGGAATCATAGAATGGTCTGGTTTGGAAGGCACCTCCAGAGGTCATCTAGTCCAACCCCCCTGCAGTCAGCAGGGGCATCCTGAACTAAAGAGGCTGCCCAGAGCCCTGTTGAGCCTCACCTTGAATATCTTCAGGGATGGGGCCTCAACCACCTCCCTGGGTTCACCTATAGCCAAAATGTTAGTGCAGTTTTTGAGCACATCTAGTCAGGGAAGGGGATTTTGCCTCTGTGCTAATGTAACTGCCAAATGAAGCAGTTCAAAAAGGGTTTGGGTTAATTGGGTCCCCTCTGAGATTTACCAAAACCATGGATTAGCATTCCTTACTGTGAGAAACCTGAGCAAGCTGCTTAGCTATTACAGTAACAGTTGCATGCTAACCAAGGCAAGTCTTAACTTTCCACATCTGGAACAAAAGGTTGTAAGAGGAAACATTTTCTATACAGCAGATAAAGCTCTACTGAGATCCTGGCAGTTGGAGAGAGGCATCCTCACTGTGCTGGTTTGGGGCCAGACAGATCGTCTCTTGCCCTGAAAGGGACAAAAGAATGAGACTCACACAAACGGATTGGAGAGTGATGGAAAGTTTAAATGGAAAAAGCAACTGGTGAAGCTACAAAAAAACTACAAACTACAAAGCATAGTGACAAAGAGTATCCCAAAGCGTACAGAACCCCTCACAGAATTCCCAAAGCTTCCCAATCCTTCCCTTCTTCCCACCTGAGGGTAAACCCAAACCCCCAGGGCTCTCTCTTCCCCCTCCCACTGCTAGGCAAGTCTCAGGCTGGCCAGGTCTGAGACTGCCCCCCCCTCCATTCTCCTCCTGGCATTAGGCCTAGACAGGCCTAAGAGGCCTTGAGGATACTCCCCCGGCATTACCCGATAAGAGAGGACATCTCCCATGGGAGCAGAGAGGGAAGAAAGAGGAAGAGAATGACTTTGCAGATAGCCTTATAGGGTGTAGGATTTATGGGTAGAAATACGTTGTTTCCTGTGTCCACCCCTGTGGGTGGGCACCCAGGACACCAGAGGTGTATCTCATGCGGCAGTGGCAGGGGGCACCCAGCCTAAACTGCCACACTCACACAAGAAACTGTCGTTGGAACAATAACAGAGGTCGTGGTCAAGCACCATTGCTGGAGAATTCTAGATGCATTTGCAGTGATGTGGAATTAAAAAAATCATGTCTTGGGAAGAGCTTTGGCCTCAGAGATGGAGTTTAGGCTGGAGAGTCAAAGCAATTTTTTCACCCTGTTTCTGAAGAGGAGTCCCAAGAGCCCTATGAATTCAGTCCCAGGGGTTAACTCACTTCTTTCTGAACACCTGAAATCTAACAGCATGGTGAAAATTCTGTGGCTTCAGCAGCATCATGGAGACAGAAACCCATTCTCCCACTGCCAAAAGGCAGTGAGCATCTCCAGGAATCTGCAGGATCAAAGTTTTAGGTTTATTTTATTTATTTATTTTCTATTTCCCATTGACTTTGCACAGATTGGAGAACCGAGGGAGGTGTTAAAATAGGAACTCCATTTCTTATTCAACATACAGGCCTAAAAATTGATGGATAGAGGAGCAATTAGAGCAGGTGAAAGTGAGTAAGGTGCCTATTCCACTTCATTTAGTAAAGAAAGTGAGTTGTCTCCCCTAGGCACTTGTGTTGTAGCTTATGTGACTGCAGATGGCTGCCACTTTGAAGGAAACCTGTAATTTAAAAGCAACTCTGAATCATCCTGCCTGCCTCTCTTGGCATAACACCACTTCACTTTGCTGCTCTGCAGAGGCTGGTGTTCACAGGTTTATCTTCTTGACTGGCACCACAAGGCAAGCTGTGCATCCAGGACTAATGGCAGGTGCCTTGGGGAAGATAAGGTCAAGCAGTTTGGTCTACTGTCTCTGCAGCAGGCAGCCCAGTTAGCAGCTAGCATTACCTGCTGCCCAGTGCTCCCACCTAAGCCTTCATTATTAGCCATCAGGGAAAGCATCTGTCTTGTACTCATTCCCCTTGAGATCAAAGCTGTGATGTATATAACTTGTGGGGGAAGGAAGCTGGATGTTTCTTAGGAATAAGGCAACTGGGAAGGCTCAACTCTGGCTTGATAGTTTGGAGGGATTCAAAGTAGATTTCTCTATGCAATATAGGAAGGTGTTGTATTATTAAACCTCCATGAAGAGCCACCAAAATCAGCCCTGAGGACTCCAAAGAGGGTCCCAGGTGGGCACATTAATATATCAGTGATTTAGACATCTTTTCCATGGCAAAAGTCATTGCCAGTACAGCTAGCTGGCTTCCCTCAGTGCAGGTGGCAACTCTGATGGACATCCAGATGGGCTGCATCTGTCTTCTCAGGAGAAATAATATGACCCAAAGTCATCCTGGACTGAAGTTGGGAGAAGCCAAAGGCTTGGGCAGGTTTTGGCATGGCAACGTCCTGCAGTTTGGGAAGCTTTTTGAGTTTTCTTTTTTTTTTTTTTCCCCCAGTCTAGCTACAAGGAGAAAAGGCTGTTTCATTGTAGCTTAGGTATTAGGAAGTTTAAAAGAGGTTAAAGCACTGGAATAGGAAAATGGAAGCCAAAACTGCCCTGAAGGGTGCTGCATGAATTTGTCTCTTGGCCACTGCTCAGCATGGAGGGAAATTGCCATTCCTTCTCCTCCTGATGTGTTTTGAACTCTTGTTTAATTATCTTCCCCCAAATTGTCCATTCCTGAGATAGCTGAGGTTTTGCTCAAAACCTCAAAAAAACCCCAAACTGCTGCCAATTTGCTCGAAAGAGATTATTTTACAGGGAAAGCATTTTCACAACCAGATTTAATGTTCACTTTTCTTTCTTCCCCCAAGGGCTCTCTACCTATTTTTATGCTTTATGTTTCCTTATCATGCAGTAGAACCCAGGGCCCTGTTTACTGAGAAATGTTTTGAAAAGCCTAAAAGTTTCTATTTCTGTAAATAAATATATCTGTGCTGCTGGAGCCAGGAGCTGAGGTTTTGACAGACCTTGCTTTGCTCACAGCTGGATTGCTGGTTGACCTCTATTCTGCCTTAACATGGCTGAATATTGGAATTAGGCTTTGCAAATTCTGCTAGGCAATGAGATTTGTTTCACTTTCTGCAGCTCTCCATGCACCTTGGATGGTTATGGAGGAAGCAGATTGTCTTCTCCAGGAAGATGCCTCTGATTCTGAATTGCAAGGTTAGCCCTCAGACTGGACAGTGCCTCCATTGCTCTTTACATGAATCATAGAATGGTAGAGTTTGGAAGGCTCCTCTGAAGATCATCTATTCCAAGTAGATCTTGGACTAAAAGATCTCCATAGGTCCCTTCTAACTCCTACCATTCTGTGTTTCTGTGGGGAGACAGCTGGGCTGGACTGCAACAGGATCAGCCTTGCCTTGGTTTCTCAATAATTCAATACATTACTTCTCAGTCAGCTTCAGTCACTCTTGAAATTCACACCAACTCCCAGATGCTTCCTTATTTGCTGATTATTATTTTTCAGTTGATTTTTTTTTTTTGTGTATGTGTGTCTGTAATGGAAGAGAAAAGTCTTTAGACACCATTCTGTCTGGTGTCTTATGCAGAGTCTCCTTCCCACATGCTGAGGAGATGTGTTGTCCCCTCTTGTCCTGGGATAGAAAAGGTCCATCCCTCTCACCCAGCAGGATTCCTCTCTGCCCCTCCCTCCCAGCCTACCCAGAAGAGCAGCAGGTAAATCAGAGGCCTCACATCCTGGGGTTTTGTTCACAGCTGACCTGCTGGGAATGACTCATGTGAGCATGGCAGCTCTTGGTCTTGCTCCTGGACCTTCAAGAGCAGTTGTGTAACTGTCTTGTGTACCAGGCTCCCTGTTTTCTTGACTCCTGATGTTAATTTGGGGTCTGCTGATGGCAAACTTTTGAGATTTGCAGGTTTGCCCAAGTTCATTCCTAGACTGAGGAAAAACTACCTAGGGACAGCCACTCCTAAACAAATAGAATTGAGCTCAGAGCTATTAACACCACTGCAGTGTTTTGCTCTGGAGAAGAGAAGGCTAAGAAGAGATCTTAACAAGGCTTGTCAATATCTAAAGGGTGGAGGTCAAGAGGATGGGGCTGGGCTCTTTTCAGTGGTGTTCAGCAACACAAGGGGCGATGGGCACAAACTGGAACACAGAAGGCTCCACCTGACCATGAGGAAAAACTTCTTTCCTGTGCAAGTGCTGGAGCCCTGGACAGGCTGTCCTCAGAAGCTGTGGAATCTCTGTCTCTAGAGAGATTCCAAACCCACCTGGACGTTTTAATCCTGGGAACCAGCTCTAGGTGAACCTGCTTCAGCAGGGGTGTTGGACAAGGTGATCTGTAGAGATCCCTTCCAACTCCTACCATTCTGTGATTCTGTCCAAGGCTGTTTTGGGATGAGCTTCAGGTGCTGGTATAAGCTCTTTCCCAGCTGTCCCTGCAGATTAAATAGATGTTTGACCTCAATGACAGTGTTAGGTACTGCTGGGGGAGAGCCACTCCTGCCTCAATCTATCCTCTGGGAAAAAAAAAAAAAAAAGAGTCATTTGTGCATTCAGCAGCAGCATTTGAGGTGGAGAACACAGGCTTCTTGGAGATGTACTCAGTACATAATATGTGGCACACAAAATGAGCTAATGGTGTTTTTATGTAGGAGAGAGACAGGCCAATCATTCATCCACGCTCAGTTTTACTGTCTGTTTGATTCTCTCTGATTCAAACCAGCCAGATTTCCAGCACCTTTTCCTCCATTAGAGGAGCAGACTTCAAAACTCATCTGCTTTTCTCATATTTGAAAGGGAGGAATGTCTTGTCCTACCAAATTCTCCAGGCAAACCTCTCCCTACATCTGGTTTCAACAGCTCTGAATCCAGTAGCTCGCCTCAGTACTTCTGGGTGTAAAAAATCATGTAGTGAGAGCCACAAACTAAGCCCTCACTTCCTCCAGACACCACAGATAGAAGGAAAAGCAAGGCTCACCTAGTGTCTCCCAGAAAAAAAGCATGGAAAGTCCTCTAAGACAGCAGACATGGTTGGGCTGGTCTTCTTCCAAAGCCAAGGTTGAGGAAGAGGCTAAGAAATTTAGGGGTCATCTGCTATAGATGGGCCGATTTGGGGGAATAAATCATCCAGGCAAAAATCTCCATTTTTTCCTACACTTATTCCTGGAGTGGTAACAATATTAAGCTGCAAGGAGAAGACTTCCCAAAGGGCTGTGATTGAAGATGGTGCAAATGGCTGGAGCCTTCTGCTGGGTGGCTCTGGTCTCTCCACAGCTCTTCAGGTGCCTTAAACTGAGGATTTCTTTACTGGTTTCACCAGTGTGTGTGTGTGAAATGAGAGTGCTGCTAATTAGGCTCCTACACCGCTTTTAGGATCTTCTGCCAAGCTCAGAGTGTTCCCTGTGTATATCTTAGGTTCCTTCAGCTTCCCCTACCCTCCTTCTTTCCCTGTTACAGAGGAGGGGAAGCATCATCTTGGCCAACAGCCCCGCTGAAGCAGGTCCACCTAGAGCTGGTTCCCAGGATTGCAATGTCCAGGTGGAGGCCAGGCTTTTTTTTTTTAATGGTGTCCAGTGACAGGACAAGGGGAAAAGGGAGCCAACTTGAACATAAGAAGTTCCATCTAAACATAAGGAGGAATTGTTTTGCATTGAGAGTGGCGGAGGGCTGGACCAGGCTGCCCAGAGAGATTGGGAAGTCTCCATCTCTAGATGAAACCTACCTGAAAAAGATTCCTGTGTGAGCTTCTTCAGGCAAACCTGCCTGGGCATGGGGATTGGACTAGCTGATCTCCAGAGATCCCTTCCAACCCCTACCATTCTGTGATTCTGTGACTGGTTTAAAAATCAGGATCATGCTTCCACAGGAAGAGATTTATTAAACCATTGTAAAGGGCTTTCCTCACTCATTCTCTTGCATCATACCTGGTGTCATTCCCTGCTTGCTGTATGCAGACCACTGCTTTCAAAACTGCAGTGGAAGTTCTCCATATGTAGATAATTTGCACCTAATTTTGCATTATCCCTAATGCAACCTTCATGTCTTCAGCCTTTCAATTGTCACAGCTTCAAGGATGGAGAATCTGTAGTGTAGAGAGACTCTTGATTTGATGGCAGCTGATGAATAGGTTAAGATAAGTGCCATAGAAAGGTTTCTTTGAAATAATGCACTCTCTGGCAGAGGGAATCTGATGTCTGTGTGGCATGATGGAAGCTGTCACCTTATTACATTTCTTAATTCAGCCTTGAAGCCATCCTTTATGGCTGGCTAGTCCTTCCCTACTCTGTAATTCCTCATCTCCAGTGTATTGATTGTGCACCTAAAATGTTTACACATCTTCTCAAACATAATTTGCAGTGCAAAAAATCTCAGTTGGCAGAACAGCACCAGCAAAATGAAATCCCTGGGGTTCAGAGTGGGGCCAGTTTTGGTGGGTGGCAGTCAGGTAGCTTTTGGGTGGATCATATGATATTTATTTGGAGATCTGAGAGAAGAACCAGAGTGAAAATGTTGAGTTGTAGGTATTAAGTACTTCTCAGTTCCTATGTGCTTTCAGGGCTTGAAGTGGTCTACAGAGGCTGCACCTGGAGTACTGTATCCAATTCTGGGCTCCCCAGTTCAGGAGAGACAGGAAACTAAAGGAGAGAGTCCAATGGAGGGCCACAAAGATGCTGAGGGGACTGGGAGCATCTCTCTTATGAGGAGAGGCTGAGGGATCTGGGGCTGTTTAGCCTGGAGAAGAGAAAGCTGAGAGTGGATCCTCTCAGTGCTGATCAATAGCTAAAGGGTGAAGGTCAAGAGGATGGAGCTGGGCTCTTTTCAGTGGTTTCCAGTGATAGGATAAGGAACAGGGGATACAAACTACAACACAGGAGATTTCACTTGAACTTAAGGAGAAAGTTCTTTGCTGTGATGCTGCCAGAGCACTGCAGCAGGCACCCAGAGAGGCTGTGGAGTCTCCTTCTCTGGAGACTTTCCAAACCCACCTGAACCTGTTCCTGTTCCTGGACCCTGCTTTACAAGTAGGGTTGGACTAGCTGGTCCCTTCCAGCCCCCACCATTCTGTGATTCTGTGAACACAAGGATGACAAGACTTAGTTAGAGCTCCTAAAGGCAGTGAGAGTTCCTGGTTCGTGCTGTTTTCAAGAATTGGGTGTGGGTTTTAATGAATGAGTAGAGGGTTAAGGTCTGGCATTTGCCAATGAAAAAAACCAAACCAAAACAACAAACTGTGCATCCAGCCAAAGCTGGAGATTCAAAGTTATCAGACAAACTTAAATGAGTGATAGCCTGAGTCACCAGGATGAGTCAGGGCTTGTTCCAGAAGGATAACTCCTTTCTGCCTTTTTTTTTGTATGCGGAGGTCTGGGTATCACCAAAAGTGTTGCTGGTGCCTCTCAATGACAACAGAAGAGTAAAGCAGGAAGAAGTAATGAACTTGCTCATAACACTTGAACAGGGTGGCAGAGTCACCCAGATGGGCTTCTCAGTTTGAGAGGGACAGGGATCTACTTGAGAGAGTCCAATGGAGAGCTACAAGGATGATTAAGGGACTGGAGCACTGCCTTGTAAGGAGAGGCTGAGAGACCTGGGGCTGTTTAGTCTGGAGAGGAGAAGACTGAGAGGGGATCTAAAAAATGGATACAAATAGCAGGAAGGAAGGGACAGCCTCTTCTCACTTGTGCCCTGGGATAGAACAAGGAGCAATGGATATAAACTACAGCATAGAAAGTTCCACCTCAACATGAGGAAGAACTTCTTTACTAAAGGGTCACAGAGCACTGGAACAGGCTTCCCAGGGAGGTTGTGAAGTCTCCTTCTCTGGAGACTTTCCAGACCTGTCTGGATGCATTCCTGTGTGCTAGATTCTATGGTCCTGTTCTGTCAGGGGGGTTGGACTCGAGGATCTCTGGAGGTCCCTTCCAAGCCCTAACATCCTGTGACCTCTGCAAATTGCTCTAGGAATCTAGAAATATGCAACTGCTTCTCTCTCCTCTAGAGTGTCTTTGTAGTAGCTCACTGCAGCAAAATCACTTGAGGTACCTCTCCTTGCACTCTCACTTGAACTGTGAAATGCTGGGATATGTATTTGCAAAGAGAGAGTTTCCTGGGGCAATGTTGTCTCTAACACAATACCAGCTTTTCCAAACACTCTTCTCTTTTGGTTTGCCCATTTTACTAGTTTCTCTAGGCAACATTTCCTGGGCATTGTTTTAAAACTCTCTTTCAACCTGAGAAGTAAAACGAAATGGGAACTCTGCCTCCTCTTTAACATGGTCCCATGCAGCTCTTTAACATGCAGTTTCCATGTTGTGCCACAATTGGCAACCACCAGTGAGATCTGCTGCAATGCTATGGTCAGTCTCCTCCTGCTGGCAAAAGAGGGACATTTGTCTGGAAGAGCCTTGAAATCCCTAAGAAATGCACTGTCTGAGTAAATGCTACTTTAATTATTGAATTGAGTCCAAAGCCAACTGTAATCACAAAATTTGGGATTTGGGTTGCAGCTGCCAGCCCCTCATGCTCCCCTGACTGCCTCTTCGCTGATGACTTCATTTGTTGCCTGAGGAAGAGGGTGGCTGGGATGGCAAACAAATGGAGAAATGCAGCAGAGAGCTGCAAATCCTGAGCCCCCAAACCCTGGAACTCAAGAGTAATAATATCACAGTATTCAAAAAGATTAGTCTTTTGATCCTGTTGGCAAAAGCTGCTGTTTCCCAGCTGGTCAGCCAGCTCTGGCATCCTCCAGTCACAATTGCAATTGAGAAATGACTGGAGAGCTGCTCCTGTGCTCAAATCCTTGCTGCCAGATGTACAATTATTGCTCCTGAAGTAGCAAAAGAGCCTGGCTTGGGAACATGGCAGGCTCCAAGCTGCTTGATTTGCTTCTGACAACTGTTGCATTGCATTTTGTATCTTTACCTCTAATGCTTGACCGTGGCTGACATACTTCACCTCCTGACCTTTGCTGGCTGTGATCTGTCCTGTGGCTGTGATTGCCTCAAATGGCTAAAATGCAACAGAGTGTTTGTATGGTCATGCAGGATTTTGGAGGCAGGAAAAGGTGAAAGTCTCCTTTCAGTGAGAAGATCTGTTTTTTCCTCTCACAGATCCGTGTCCTCCCTTCTTGCCTGCTCCTTAATTAGCATGAAAATGGACTAAATATTTTAAGCAAATCAGAATTTCAAGAAGCAGTTCCAGCAGGGCCCTGTGCTCAAGTGTGCACAGCACTATGCACGTCATCATTGAATAATGAATTAATAAATATCTTTGAAGGAATTTTTAGCCCAGAAAGCATGCACCATTTTAGCTTCCAGTCAATTGCCCTATTTACTGTGGTCCCTTTTTTAGCAATGCTATCAGTCCTGAAAGTAGCCTTGTCAATATTTTAGTTGCTTTGGTGTACAGAGCCACAGCCTTCAGTTGAATTGTAATCCTTAAATTGGCAAGCAAACAGGTTTGCTCAGCTTGCCTGTTCCCTTTTTGGTAACAAAAGCTTGGAAAACCTCCTATATAGGGTAAGAATGAAGCTCTCTTTTTTCTGACACAGCTGTGGGATTCTGTTGTCCATGCCTAAAACTCTCTCTGCTGCTGCTGACTTGAAGGGTACAGAAAAAAATCCTGTCCTAAGTACATCTAACTCCTTCAAAACCACGAGGAGTTTAATACTTAAATTCACCTCTTCCTGGGAGAGAGTTCAGTTCCTCCTCCCCAATTTTAAAGGTGTTTATAGCCCACAGACCCAACCCTGCTAGAAAGGAAAGGTAAAGTGTGATTTGGATGACAAGCATTTGGATTACACTGGGCTCCCATGCATGGATCGTATGGAGGACAGGTCCTGCCCATGCTCCTTCTCCACGTCCATATAGTTAAAGGAAGGATGCCAGAGGGAGAGGGGGCTACAAGAGGGACTGCAGCCTTTCTCCTGACCCAAATACTTGTCCCTGCCTGACATTCCCTGGGCCAAGATAGAAGGAGGGACACTGAGCTGGAGGGAGGTCCCACGTCTGGGTTGTGGTGGCTGGGACTCTGACTGCCATGTGGGTGGCATGATGCCCTGTCCTTAGCCTCCCTCCCCTTAGCACCATCCAGGACAAGTGACACTGCTTCCAGCTAGATGAGGACTATGTCCACCCCATGAGGTGTCCCTGAATTGCAGATGGGACTGCAACTTCTACCCTGAGAGCATCTGCAAGTTTCATGACCTTACAGCAGTCTGTTTCCAGTTCTTTTCTGTGCCTCCTGCTGCTGTGAAGGGACACACTGGTGACAGAAAAACCTGTCTCAAGAGCACTATCAGATACAAATACCAGGACTCACCCTGTCATGGCACTGGTGATATATTAATGATCAACAAGTGCATGAAGTAAATGGACTGGCAAGTAGTTTTCCCTGGAATTTCATTTTATAATAACTAAATTTAGTGTTCCTTCTAATAGAGGAGCTAAGAAGATGGCTGGGGAATGTCACTTTTAAACAACTGAGTTCTATTAAGCTGCAAGTGAGACAGGATTTGGGTTCAGTGTCTAGGCTGTGCACGATGGAGAGCAGTCAGCAGAGCTGGGCTACGGCTGGAAGTAGGGTATCAGGTCACACAATTGTGTAAGATGAAACCAACATTTGTTCAGGCTGGGATTCAGCTTGGCTCTGAAGTATGTGCATTAAATCCCATTGACTTCAGTGGGACTATTTGTGTCCTTTTAAAGTCACACAAGGGCTTAAGTATTTCACCATGCTGAAGCCTCCCGTTGAGACTTAAATTCATTCTTCTGTGTAACTTAAAAATACCCCAGTGGCAATATTTAGTTCTAGCTAGGAAAAGCCAGAGAAAAGATGAATTACACTCCTCTCTATTTACATAAATAGTTGCTGTGAGGTGTTTTCTAGCTCAAATTACTCGTGCCCAATTTACCTAAACACGTTCTGAGGTCTACAGCTTTTAGCTTTGTTTCTCTTCAGTGTCTTTAGTGTGTAAAACAACTCAACGTGGTCTCTGAAGACTAGTTGATCATTTAAATGATATTATTAGCATTGATTAGCCTGACAGCATGGCACTTCCATTTGAATGTCACCAGAAGGTAAGTGGCAGCTGCGAGGGATCATAGGAGGAAAACAAACACTTGGAATGGAGGACTGGATGTGGTTCTGTAGGCTTCAGAAGGCAGGAAGGAACATAAGAAAGAGGAGAATAAAATGTAGGAACTCTGGGCTACTGCATGAGAACTGATGGGAGAAAACCTCATTCAGGGAAAAAGCCAAGGAAAACAGAGTGAAAACACGAAGTGTGCTAAGGCTTTGTGTAACCAATGCCCCACAAAGCAGTTCTTGTTAAAGTATGTGCTGAGCAGCCCATCTCCCAAGCCCTCCAGCGTGGAGATGCCCAGAAGAGCAGGTAGAGTAACATCCTGCAGCCCCATGCCCCAGGTTAGCTGATATGTGCAGGAAGAGAGAGGGAAACCAGCTGTGCAGAACACTCTCTCCATCCTAGGTTAGCCTCTGCATGTGTCTGCCTGCTTGGGCACAAGTAGGTCACGTTCTAGAACTCTTGTAAGCTCAAGGAGGACCAAAATAACCCACTCACAGTCAACTGGCCCTGCTGAGGACAGTTCATTTAAGCTACTCTAAGCTGTATTTATTACATGCTACTACTCCACATGGCCAGCTTGTAGGATGTGAATTAGTGGTTTAAAATTAACTTACAAACTCACAGTCCCTATGAGCATCTCTATGAGTAGAAGTTGCCTTTAGTAGCCAGGCTGGCAGCACAAAGCTGTGATTAATGTGAACTCTTGGTGTAACTTCCAGTGTGTTATTTGGAGGCTCTCACCACTCACCCAGCGGATGTAGCTCAGTGAGTCTCTGGTCTGACATGGCACCAGATGGAGAACCTTGACATAAATCTTGAGCTAAACCTCCCTCTGCTTCTGCAGGGTGGGTGTGATGTGCTCACAACTGCTCTTCTGCTCCCTCTTATGATAAAAAGGGCCTTTTCCTATGGCTAAACAATAACCTCTTCCTTGCAGAGATCTGTCCTGTGTGGCTGCATAATTTGTTACAAAGAGCTTGTAAAACCTGGTAGCAGCTTGGTGAATGCTGCCTCCCCAGGGGGCTGTCAGCCTGTCTGTCTGCTGCAAGCAGGAGCCAAACACACCTCAGAGCGATCTTTAAGGGAAAAAAACTTTAAATGCAAACCCAACAGTTAGGATTTCAGATGAAATTCATGCCTGATTCTGTGATGGTGGCACCCAGCATAGCAGGGGAGTCATTTGCCAGACTTCTCACCTCTGGCAGTCATCTGAAGTCCTGGGGAGTGCTGGTTAACAAGTTTGCCCTGAGGCAGCAATGTAGCCTCATGGCCAACAAGACCACTGGTATTCTCTGGTGCATTAAGACAAGTGTGGCCAGCAGGTCTAGGGAGGCTCTCCTCTCCCTCTTCTCTGCCCTGGTGAGGCCACCTCTGGAGAACTGTGTCCAGTTCTGGGTTCCCCAGTTCATGAGAGACTGGGAACTAAAGGTGGGAGTCCAACGGAGGGCTACAAAGGTGCTGAGGAGACTGAGGCATCTCTGTAAGAAGGAGAGGCTGAGGGACCTGGGGCTATTTAGTCTGGAAAAGAGCAGACTGAGAGGGGAATCTTCTCAATGATGATCAAAAGCTAAAGGGTGGAGGTCATGAGGATGGGGCTGGGCTCTGTTTTGGTGGTACCCAGTGATAGGACAAGGCGCAGTGGATACAAACTAGAACACAGGAGGTTTCACTTGCAGTTAAGGAGAAACTTTGCTTTGAGGGTGCCAGAGCCCTGGAGCAGGCTGCCCAGAGAGACTGTGGAGTCTCCTTCTCTGAAGACTTTCAACACCCACCTGGATGTGCTCCTGTGCACCCCACTCTAGGCAACTCTGCTTTAACAAGGGGGTTGGACTAGATGATCTCCAGAGGTCCCTTCCAACCCCTAGCATTCTGTGATTCTGTGTTCAGCAAAGACAGCATCTTTGCAGGGATGGATTCACTGATTTCTCACCCCTTTGGCTGTTGGTAATTTGGTGCTGGAGATGCTCATGCTGTGCAGGAACAGCTGATAGCGCCAGGTGGAGAGCAGAGCTGTGAGCAGGCCCAAGGAGCTTTTTATTTTTCCCTTTTTCTTTCCCTCCCTTTTTCTTTCCCCCCCTTTTTCTTTCCCTCCCCTTTTTCTTTCCCCCCCTTTTTCTTTCCCTCCCCTTTTTCTTTCCCCCCCTTTTTCTTTCCCTCCCCTTTTTCTTTCCCCCCCTTTTTCTTTCCCTCCCCTTTTTCTTTCCCCCCCTTTTTCTTTCCCCCCCTTTTTCTTTCCCCCCCTTTTTCTTTCCCCCCCTTTTTCTTTCCCCCCCTTTTTCTTTCCCCCCCTTTTTCTTTCCCCCCTTTTTCTTTCCCCCCCTTTTTCTTTCCCCCCCTTTTTCTTTCCCCCCCTTTTTCTTTCCCCCCCTTTTTCTTTCCCCCCCTTTTTCTTTCCCCCCTTTTCTTCCCCCCTTTTTCTTTCCCCCCCTTTTTCTTTCCCCCCCTTTTTCTTTCCCCCCCTTTTTCTTTCCCCCCCTTTTTCTTTCCCCCCCTTTTTCTTTCCCCCCTTTTTCTTTCCCCCCCTTTTTCTTTCCCCCCCTTTTTCTTTCCCCCCCTTTTTCTTTCCCCCCCCTTTTTCTTTCCCCCCCTTTTTCTTTCCCCCCCTTTTTCTTTCCCCCCCTTTTTCTTTCCCCCCCTTTTTCTTTCCCCCCCTTTTTCTTTCCCCCCCTTTTTCTTTCCCCCCCTTTTTCTTTCCCCCCCTTTTTCTTTCCCCCCCTTTTACTTTCCCCCCCTTTTTCTTTCCCCCCCTTTTTCTTTCCCCCCCTTTTTCTTTCCCCCCCTTTTTCTTTCCCCCCTTTTTCTTTCCCCCCCTTTTTCTTTCCCCCCCTTTTTCTTTCCCCCCCTTTTTCTTTCCCCCCCTTTTTCTTTCCCCCCCTTTTTCTTTCCCCCCCCTTTTTCTTTCCCCCCCTTTTTCTTTCCCCCCCCTTTTTCTTTCCCCCCCCTTTTTCTTTCCCCCCCTTTTTCTTTCCCCCCCCTTTTTCTTTCCCCCCCTTTTTCTTTCCCCCCCTTTTTCTTTCCCCCCCTTTTTCTTTCCCTCCCCTTTTTCTTTCCCCCCCTTTTTCTTTCCCCCCCCTTTTTCTTTCCCCCCCTTTTTCTTTCCCCCCCCTTTTTCTTTCCCCCCCTTTTTCTTTCCCCCCCCTTTTTCTTTCCCCCCCCTTTTTCTTTCCCCCCCTTTTTCTTCCCCCCCCTTTTTCTTCCCCCCCCTTTTTCTTCCCCCCCCTTTTTCTTCCCCCCCCTTTTTCTTCCCCCCCCTTTTTCTTTCCCCCCCTTTTTCTTCCCCCCCCTTTTTCTTTTCCCCCCCTTTTCTTTCCCCCCCTTTTCTTTCCCCCCCTTTTCTTTCCCCCCCTTTTCTTTTCCCCCCCTTTTTCTTTTCCCCCCTTTTCTTCCCCCCCCCTTTTCTTTCCCCCCCCTTTTTCTTTCCCCCCCCTTTTCTTTCCCCCCCTTTTTCTTTCCCCCCCTTTTCTTTCCCCCCCTTTTTCTTTCCCCCCCTTTTCTTTTCCCCCCCCTTTCTTTTCCCCCCCCTTTCTTTTCCCCCCCTTTCTTTCCCCCCCCTTTCTTTCCCCCCCCTTTCTTTCCCCCCCCCTTTCTTTCCCCCCCCCTTTCTTTTCCCCCCCTTTCTTTTCCCCCCCCTTTCTTTTCCCCCCCTTTTTTTTCCCCCCCCTTTTTTCCCCCCCCTTTTCTTTTTTCTTTTTCTTCCCCCCCGTTTTTCTTTCCCCCCCCTTTTTCTTTCCCCCCCTTTTTCTTTTTTCTTTCTTTCTTTTTTTTTCTCCCCATTTTAAATGCCTAAGATGTCTAAATCCCTGCCAATGGGAGGTGATAATGGCAATGCTGACTCAACCATAGCTGTAGTCAGAGTGGCCCTGCAATGGCTCTGTGAGCAGACTAGGGATTGTTACCAGCAGATGACTACATTTTTCACCTTTAGGAGCAATTCTCTTGATGTGTTAACCTTATTTACAGGTGTTTCAGTGCACTCATGTCTTTCTGATGAATGTCAAGGGTAGCTCCAAGGATTAAACAGAATTAACAGGTTCTTCCCATGCCCTCCACTGTAATGAAATTGCCTCAGCTTTGAAGCAGTCAGTGGGTGGTGGAAGGTTGTGGTGTTGAACAGCAGTGTGTTGTTTTATATGTGGTAGCCAGATTCTCATCTTGTAGACATTGCTGTGTGTGGAGACGTGTCCCTTGGAGTCTAGAGAATCATGGATTTGTCTGCTTAACTTTAGGACACAATATTATGTGTAATTCCAGGAGGTGCTGGAAGGTGTCCAGAGAAGGGCCATAAGGATGATCAAAGGGCTGGAGCAAAGGGCTGAGGCCAGACTGAAAGAGTTGACGCTGTTCAGTCTGGAGAAGAGAAGGCTGCCAGGAAACCTTCTTGTGGCCTTCCAGTATCTGAAGGGGGCTACCAGAAAGCTGGGGAGGGACTTTTTAAGATGTCAGGTAGTGATAGGACTAGGGGGAATGGAGCAAAACTAGAAGTGGGTAGATTCAGATTGGATGTTAGGATGAAGTTTTACACCACGAGGGTGGTGAGACACTGGCACAGGTTGCCCAGGAAGGTGGTGGAAGCCTCATCCCTGGAGGTTTTTAAGGCCAGGCTGGATGTGGCTGTGAGCAATCTGCTCTGGTGTGAGGTGTCCCTGCCCATGATAGGGGGGTGGAACTGGCTGATCCTTGAGGTCCCTTCCAACCCTGACAATTCTATGATTCTATGAATCAGTTTGTCACAGAATCATAGAATTGCTTGAGTTGGAAGGGACCTTAAAGGCCATCTAATTTCAACACCCTGCTGTGGGCAGGGACACCTTCTACTACACCAGGTTGCTCAAAGCCTCATCCAATCTGGTCTTACATAAGCCACCCACATTCTTCTCTGGGTATCAGTTCAGATGGGTGGTGGATGAGGTCTCCAAAGAAGATGGAAGGAGCTGGGCGTATAGTGGTTTAATGATATAACATCTTCAGGGGCAGTGAAATTTTTGGGTATCATTCAAAATCTTGGTCCAAATTTTGAAAGGTGCTGCTGTCCAAGCACATTCCAAGCCAAATGTAGTTTTCACATGTCCTTTTTAAAAGGCAGAGAAAGAGAGGGGGGCAGAAGCTTAGAAGGGAGGTGGATTAGAAAGAGAAAGGAAAAAAGAAGTGGCACAAACAAGCTGATACTGTTAATGACATGAGCTGTAAGAACCAACTTCTGTTTAGCCATTTTTTTTTTTCCTTAGGAGTTTTAAGTATAGATTCAGGTGGCTAAATATAGTCAGTCTGACAGCTATTATGTGAAATCTCAGTTTGAAATTATTCAACATTTTTATATTTGAATAATCAGCGGTTTATCACACTGTGAAACTGTCTGAACAGAAATCCTTTCAGGAAGGACTTCTTTGCTGTTAGTTGGACAACTCAGGAGAGATTTCCTATATGAAAAGCAGCTGTCAGATGCTCTTCAGAAGATGAACACATTTGCAGACTCTAATGAGAAAGAGAGGGAGCCAGGATGTGAGATCTCACATGCCCTCTACCCCCCTACAACGTTTTCTTTTTGGGAAGTTGGACTGGAAACTGTTTTCTTTTTCTGTAACAGCTAAAACCTGGTCCTTAGAAGCTTTGTGTCTTCATCCTGAGCCTGCCCAACAGGATTTCACTTGCCTGGATAACACGAGCAGCGTGGTGTGGAATATTCACTGTGCAGTCATACCATGCTTGAGATTAAACCCCAGCTGATGAATGAACCTTTCACTTCTCAATGTAATTTCTAACCATTAAAGCCTTAAACTGGCAGCAGTCCTGTAGCACACAGCCATTGAAATGGGGAAAAGCTGTAATTGCAACCTGTGCTTTTTCAAAATGATTCCTGTCTTACTGTGCCACATATAGATTGACTGGTCTACCACAGTACTCTAACATGCTGTAGCACTGCTCATCCAGCCCAGCATGGGTCCTTGGAGCTGTAATCCATTGAACAAGGTCTTTGAAGGCTATAAATAGCCCAGTGTTGCTCCCTGTTTGTAAATGAGAGCCAGGGAAGCTAAATATATTGCTGAGCCTACTGTGACAGATCCTGAGAGCAAGTCTGATTCATTTTGATTCTTGCCTAGAATATCTTCCTTGAAGTCCTACTTCTGAATCGTTGAAGAAAACAACACTGACATCTCAGCCTTCAGCCCTGTGCTGCAGAGCTCAGCTAATTGCAAGCTGAGATGGAACGTGGGTGATTTTCCTCCTTTCTGTACAGAATCTGGGCTGTCATTAAGTGCCACGGCCAGGATCCTCAGCTGGTTGAGACTGGCACTCTGACATTGATGTCATCAGGTCTGTTAACTGGCAAGAGGATCCAGCTTTGTAGCTTCATTAGCCCAGCTGATGCTTTTGGGATTCTCTCAACACCACAATGGTGTCTGAAGCTGTGTTATTCCCCCACTCTGCTCTCCCCTGGTGAGGCTTCATCCTGCAGTGCTCTGTCCAGTTCTGGGCTCCCCAGTTCAAGAGGGACAGGGAACTGCTGGAGAGAAGGTACAGCTAAGGATGAATAGGGGTCTAGAACATCTCTTTTTTGAAGATAGGCTGAGGGACTTGGGGCTTTTTTAGCCTGAAGAAGAAAAGACTGAAGGAGAGCTCATAAGTGCTTTTCAGTACTTAAAGGGTGGGTGTCAGGAGGATGGGGCCAGTCTTTTTCAGTGGTGTCCACTGACAGGACAAGAGGTAGTGGGCACAAAATTGAACATAGGAAGTTCCATCTAAACAGGAGGAAGAATCTCTTTACACTGATTGTGGTTAGAGTACTGGACCAGGCTGCCCAGAGTAGTTGTGGAGACTCCATCTCTGGAGTCCTTCAAAACCCTCCTGGACATGTGCAACCTGCTTTGAGTGACTGTGCTTTGGCAGAAGGATTGGTCTAGATGATCTCCAGAGCTCCCTTCCAACCCCTATCATTCTGTGGTTCAGTGATCTCTGCCATCCTCACCACGAATTCCCAGCTCAAAAGACAGCAAAATGGAAAACTGAGGCAGGTGTAGGAGGAGAGGGAAGTTTCTGAGGGGAAGGTGTGACAGGCATGGTGGGTGCATGAGTGATCTTTCCCCATCAAGAAGGCAAATGCTAACACTGCTGGGAGTAACTGGGGGGACAAGGATGGGAGTAGGGCTGATAATGATCTTTTCTGAGCTAGGAGTACAAGCAGCAGCAAAAGGAAGGAACAAACAAGGAACAAGCCACATCTAAGATTTTTCTTTTTATTTATTTGTCATACATGGTGTGTACAACTTCCCAGGGAATACAACTGCATTTACACTTTAAGGTTAAAATCCAAAACAGTAGAGAAATGGAGGTGTTATTCCTGCTGTGGAAACAGTGAAGATTACAAGGGGGAAGAACACAACAGAGACATGAAGAAATTCAGTTTGGTCCTTCAGGTGGTAATGACATCCCAGCAGCAGCCTTGCTCTCCCCTGTTTCCAGGCATTTTGGCAGTGTTGTAAAATCCCAAAGCCCCAGAAACTGTAAATTTATACCTGGGGATTTTTTGCTTCTCCAGCTCAGGAAAGAGAGTGAGGGGTGCAAAAACAGATGGGAGCTGTCAGCCAGCTCAAAAATGAGATGCCTCAGGAGGTGTTTTATTTATGGAGATGTTCAGATCAAACAATCACAGCAGATCCTTAATATCAATTGGAGAAGGGGAATTTGATTCCTGTGTCCCAGTTCTGCCTTCTTTCAAACGTTTGCTTTAAGCTTTGAGGGAGGACGAGAGGGCAGCAGGGCCACTCAAGCTCCTACTCCCTCCTAAGAAGCCTGGGCTGATGGAAGCCATCCTTGATGTCTAACCTCAATGTAAGGAAGGGATAAGGCACACTTCTCCTTCTTCCAGCATAAAGCAGAACGGGGTGAATGCTGAGATTTGAGAAGTGCATGCAAAACGTTAATGTCAGATGCCCAAAATGTTGTTAAACAGAAGAGATCTGAGCTTTAAAATATTACAAGCCTGCTATTTTTAGTGCAGAGCAACCTTTAGTCATTCCACATTTAGATGGCTTATCAGAATTAAATAAATAACAGCACTGGTTACTACTCAAATTAGGTCTGTCTCGGTTTCCATGGCATCCAATCTGTTATCTCCAATATTCTTGCCAGGATTTGTACTGGGGCTCTGGGACAGCAACATTTCTTATAAGGCTTATGAGGAATTATCCTGTAGCAGTTTCAGCTATATGGTTTCTATGAAACCCTGGAATAAATGGATTTATTTAAGATGTGCTGGAGAGGTTTTGCCTTTTTTCCTTTCTTTTTCTTTCTCTCTCTCTCTTTTCTTTTTTCTTTTTTTTTTTTTTCCCCTTAAACTGTTGTCTATTTTTAGCACTGCTGCCTGCTTTTTTCTGGTGCTGCTTTAACTCTTGTGTGGATCTGTTGATGCGGGATGGCTGTGCCTGTTGCACTGCCCTGTGGGAGCAGAAGAGGAATTTGATTCTTTGATGCCATCAGCAGAGTGTATTTGAAAACCAGGGGTCAGGAACATGACATAAAATGAATCTTTGCTTCTGGCTTTTTGGTATCTTACAATCCTTTGAAAGCAGCTACACAGGAGTATTTCCACTTGTTCTGAGACACCAAGTGAAGCCATTCTAGGAGAAAAGATAGCAACACTGTCTAAGCCCAAGAACTTTTTTTTCTGAGGCTGAGACAAACATATATTGTCTACATTCAAGTTCTTGGCTTTAATGTAAATGTAAAGAGGAGACATACATAAACTTGTGATTAGTGGAAAGCCAGGCTGGATGATTTCAGTGATTCCCTCTGACCTGAGACATTGTGCATTGAAAAGGCAGTTATAATCCCAACTCAGAAGAAGAATGCAGTGAGCACAGCAAGCTGGAGAGCTGCAGAGAGGAGGAAAATGTTTGTGCTGTAACAGCTGCACATTTCCCCCTGTAGACCTTCCATTAATACCCTTTACTGGTACATTTTTTAGTTCCTAGGCTGTTAGAATTTTCAAGTGAGGGCTTCATTAATCTTTTGGTTTGTAATGCTACCTGGGATATAGATCCTGTTCCCTTTTCCCCTCTGGTAAACACTAATTTGTTTTTGAGTTTATTTCCATCCCATTGTGAAGAAACTTTGGACCCATGGCATTTTTAAAAATCAATGGCTCACTGGGTTTCTAATTTCCAGGTAATATTCCTAAACAGAATGTACCATTACATCCTACCAAGATTTATGGCAAGCCATAACTTGGTCTAAACAACACCTTTAATACTTGTAGAAGAATGAACGATGTAGGAGAGGATAAGTACCTCTGCAGTGCCTTTATTTCAGTAGATCTCAGGAGGGCAGTGAGGGCCGTGGTGAATAATTTGATGTTCAATGTTTACTTACTTGTACCTCAGTCTTAATACCCTGCAGATCTCCAGCTGGCATAAATTGGTATCCTTTCCACAGGCATCAATGGAGCTGTCCTGATTTATATGAGCTTAGGGTGCACCTCTGGCACACACCACACTTCTACCATACCTCACACTGAATTTGATTGAATCATGATTGAAATATAGCTGTGTGTTTAAAGGAGGCAAGAAATGATAAAGTACTTCCTATTTATAGAGTTGTAGCTACTTTTCAGAGCCAGCTGAGAATTCCCAAGTGCAATCACCATATGAAGACTTTAATATTTTAGTAGTCTGTCACCCTGTGGTCACTATAAATTTGCTGTGGCTGGGCATGCAGCCCCAGCACAAATCTCTTTGAAAAACACTTACTTAAGCACCTGCACTAATGCAAGGGTTGGCTACTCATGTTTGCACGCACCTTGTCTTGACCCACTCTGCAAGGAATGGAAAAGGGCTAAGCTGAACCTGTGAACCACTGCACAGCACCAGGAGCTGGGTGAAATTGTGATGGTGGAACTCCCAGGCACTGGAGCACTTGTCTTAAGGTTTCTTTGCATGGAATAAAGGGTTAATGGTTAAAACATTAATGGTACATACAATCACAGAATCACAGAGTGATGGGAGTTGGAAGGGACCTCCAGAGAGCTTCTAGTCCAACCCCCCTGATAAAGCAGGATCACCTAGAGCAGGTTGCAAAGGAACATGTCCAGGCAGGTTTTGAAAGTCTCTAGAGAGGGAGACTCCATAGTCTCTCTGAGCAGCATGCTCCAGTGCTCTTGCACCCTCCAAGTAAAAAAAGTTTCTCCTGAAGTTCAGTTGAAACCCCTTGTCCTGTGATCCCAGCCCCACCCTCATGACCTCCACCCTTTAGCTATTGATCAGCATTGAGAAGCTCTTGTGGCAGCTGTTTCAAGATTCATGCTCCTGAAGCCATGGTGATCAGGGTACTGCAGGCTCTCCTTGTCTGTGCCCTACCCACAGCTTCTTTTACTCCACGGCTCCATGTTTTAGTGTAATCACTTTTCTTTTTCAGTCACATTTCCTTCTTAAGGTGTATTCTTACATGAAAATGCCAAGGTTTGGGATGCTTTCTGTCCTACAGCTTCTCTAACTGCAGAGGTGGCTTTGGCATGCATCTGTGGCAGGGGGAACAGCAGGTAGGAAGCTTCTTGCCTCTTAAGGTGCATAGCAGTGGCTGTTCCTGCTCCTGTATTATTGGTACAGCCCAATTCAAGAAGGCAAGTTTTTAGCTCAGATTCATTAAGTTCCCAAGGAAGGGTAAATAAAACAGCTAAGGCATCTCTCTGTCCAGTCTCCCACTTTGCTGTGATCAGAGCAGTTTTCAGATGGCTCTGGGTACATGGTGCTCCTGTGGCTGCACCCAGGCAGCACTGCCCTAAGCTGGTGCTCTGAAAAGTCAGAGAAGGAACATTTTCCTGCAGCTGACACAGCTGGGAGAACTTGTGCATAGCTACTGCAGAGCAGGACATGGTCCTATCTATTCCTAGCCTCTCTACTACATCTTGAAGTGCCTCTTGCCATGCCCTCAGGGATGCAACACATTGAGAGAAAAATAGTGTGGAAATTGTATAACGTTGAGTGTGGTTTTGGGTTCCCCTAAGCTGAATGGAAACACTGCGTAAGCCACTTCTGAAAAGGAAGTGCACTTGAAGCAGTTCATCCATTGCAGACAGCCCAAGGAACCAGGCTGTGCACCACAAAGCTCTTAGGAGAGTGATGCCATACACACATTTACTGCTGCCAGACCAGGACCAAGAACGTGCTCCCAGCCTTGGAAATTCGTCCATCATATGGGAGGCAAGTTATGCAGCGAGTTGCATTGTTCAGTTTGAGGTTAGAGAAGCCCTGAGGATCAGAAGGAGTTAACCTACTAGGTCATGTGTTGATAGCATGCCTCAACAGTCAGCTCTGTCTTAAGCAAAGCCCAAATGCACCATGAGAAGCTTTATGAGAGGAGCTGTTTATTTAGATGCCAGACCAGAGCATGTGGTGCAACTGGGAATATTGTGGCTTCTTGCCACAGAAATACTTGGAAGGGAGCTTTTTTTTTCTGCTGGAAAACAAAGAGATCTTTTCTAGGGAGAGGACAAAACAGGTGGAGGAATGTGTTTTGGATGATGGCCATCCCAAAAGCCAAGTGATTGAACCATGGTTAAAAATAAGCAAAAAAACAATCTCAGGAAGGACCAGGGTGCTCTCATGGCTGGTCTTGAGGGGAAGCATGAACTGATGAAACTCCACTAGCAGCTTTTTGAAGGAAACCCAAATTCTTTGCATATTTCCCCACCTAGACTCAAGCCACCCGCTCTGCTTCCCTGGGAGGTTTTTGTTCCATTTAATGAAGAACTGTTTGGTTCTGTTGGTATAAATGAGGGAAGAAACAAATTACTAGTTTCAGCAAGAGACACAAATTTTGTGTCCTCTGGTGCCATAGGTTTTTCATGTGACTGGAGAATAGTTGTCCCATGTCAGAGCAGAGAGTCATCTGCTCTGTGTCCTGTCCCCAGCAGTGACCAAAAGACTATGAGAGTCAGACAGAGGTGTGATGATATGTACCTAGCTCCTTTCCCAGCTTCTGGCTAGCAGTGGCTTAAGGATTCCCTGAGGTGAAGGCTTTTGTTTTTAATGGTTTTGATGGAATTTCACCCCCCAGATTTCTCCGAATACTTCTTAAACCCCTGTAAGCTATGAGCATCCACAAATCTGCAGAGCAAGGTGCTGCACAGCTCTGCTGCTTGCTGCTGTCAATGACCTCTCTTCTTTTTTGGATCTGAACTTTCTATCCACTCGTTTCAGTTGATGCTCCTTGATTCTTGCACTGAGAGATAGTGAGGAAATGTCATACAACCACCAGATCAAGTGACAGCCCTTGCCCCTGTGTGCTTACCATCCATCTTGTAGACCAGCTGTAAGAGGCACACGAAATAAGATGTGGGAAAAAGGATTTGGGAACCATGACCTCAGCATAGTGCTGCAGAGGCTACAAGCCAGCTGTGTAGCTGTTAGTGAGGGAAGAAGGATGGTTCCACGAGGTAGGGATTACTCTGCTGTCCTTCTTCACCCTCCCTGCTGGAATAGGTTGCTTTTCCCCTCTGCTGGGAGCAGGTTCTTCTCTGTGAGCACTTTTTTTTCTGTGGCAAATATCAATATTGCTGCAGCATTTGGTGCTTTCCAGCTAATGTGCTGAGCACTGGCAGAGAAAGAATTGATGGGTGGATTATAAAGCCACCATCAGGTTTGTGTCTTGGAAGTAAAGGTGTTAACTATTTCTGACTTAATTCATTCAGGTTGAGAGGCACCAAGGGATTGAACTTGAAATGCAGCAAATCAATAATATAAACTCTTTGAGCTTTGTGAGCTAAGAATAAACACCAAGCACAGACTGAGTCAAATGAACCTGTGCAAAAGGCACGGGGGAAATGTAGCAGTGGTGTTCTGTTATTGCAGGTCAATAAAGTCTAGATAATGTTTGGCTTTCATTACTGATTAAAAAGATTTCCTTGCAAATGTTATGAGATTAACACTGAGCTTTCTGCGTGCACTGAAAGGGTGATGTTTAGAAATGATCATCCTGCATTATCCCGGTGGAAACATGAACAATGGTGCTGCAAACATTGCTGCCCTGGCTGGAGATGGAGTGGGTTCTCTTGCCTGAGTCATGGATGAAGTGGGCACATGCAGTGGGAGGACCTGCTCCTGGTGATGATTTTCAGCCTGTGTGACAGCTTGGTGTGTGGATGTTTGCAGGAGCCCCTGGGCTGATAATTCTCTGCGCCTGCCAACAGCAACAGCAGCCTTTCCCTGACTCAGAGGGATGCAGGACTCCATCAGCTTTTGGGCAGACGTGCTCCATTATACCAGCAAAACTCCAGTTATGGCTGAGGAGGCAATTTCATTACATGTGCCTATTTTTAGGTGCTTATAACTCAAAAACATTACCCTCTTGGAGGGAATTCATCACACTTGTTCTCAGCTCAAAGCTGATATAGAAGACTTGGCCAGTCTCCAGGTAGCTGAGGAACAGCTGCCTGGGATATTTCCCAACTGTGTTTTTCACCAATTAAGAAGTTTGTTTTCACACAGTTTGGAGGACTTTTTTTTTCCCTTTAAGATCTTACCTCAGCAGCATGCAATGTACAGAGCAGGGCACTTTGCAGCCTCCTGTCTTTGGTCCTAAAGCATATTTATCCAGAGGTCTCAAAGGCATTTCTTCTCCTTGGGGAGCAATCAGAAGATATATTGGATCTATCAACATTTAGTCTATCTACATTGAATGTATAGCTCTATAAAATCAGGAGCTGCACACCCTGAAATCAAAATTGCTTGCCTTTATTGCCATGACTGTACAGAGAAAGAAAAGCAGCACAGACTGTGCTGGGCAGTCAAGCTGTGGCTGCTCTGATGCCAAAAAACACCACTTTGTGCCTTGCTTTTTCATAGAATCTCAGAATGGTAGGCATTGGAAAGGACCTCTGGAGACCATCTGATTCAACCCTCCTGTTAAAGCAGGAGCACCCAGAGCAGGTTGCACAGGATGGCATGCAGATGGGTTTGGAATGTCTCCAGAGATGGAGACTCCACCATCTCTCTGGGCAGCCCGTTCCAGTTCTCTGCCACCCTCAAAGTAAGGAAGTTCCTTCTCATATTCCAATGGAACTTCTTATGTTCAAGTTTGTGCCTATTATCTCTTGTCCTCTCCCTGGGCACCATTGAAAAAAGACTGGCCCCAGCCTCCTGACACCCACCCTTTAAGAACTGATGAGCATTGATAAGATCCCCTCTCAATCTTCTCCAGACCCAAACCACCCCATATCCCTCAGCCTTTCTTTGTAAGAGAGAGATTCTAGTCCCCTAACCATCCTTTGTGTCTTTGCCTTTCCCCACCAGCAGTGTGGTGGTTATACCAATACCATTCCAGTGTTGTTCTGCTGGGCTGGAGATTTCTGGCAGTGTTGTGGCAAGTGAGGCTCCATCACCTTGAATGCCATAGCTGGTTTACATCATTTTGCCCATATTTCTGTGTATGTCTACAAACAAGAGCTTCCAGCTGGCTGAAAGGTAAGGATGCAGGGGCTGTGTGTGAAATTAAGAGTCAAATAAGTTTATTTTGAGAGAAAAATTTCCCCTTGCCTTCAGTTCATCATGGTTCAGAGAAAAAGAAGCATTTCTTAGCACTCAGCAGTAGCACTGCTAGGCAGAAGTCTGGGGCTTTTTGGAAACTATCTAGACTCAGAATTTACATCCTTCTCTGCAGAGAGGTGGACAGCCAAAGTATTTAACAGCTGACTATTTCCTTTGAACATATTGTTTAAAACTGGTCTGATTTTCTCTGGATATTCTGAAGCAAAACCTACAGGCTGGGAATTCCTTTGTCCAAAGGAGAGCAGTTAAGTCTCTAAGAACAGTGCTAGGAAGTTCTAAAACTGTTTTCCACTCAATGCTCTTGATGTGTTCTACCTTCTGTGCTGGTGAGATACTGACCCACTTCCCAGCTGTGATAAGATGGCCAACAGCCCTGAGAGGGTTTGTGATGGAAAAGGCATCAATAGAGTGTCCTCTAATCACTTTTCTGTGGCCTTCCTAGAAATACTGCTGAAGGAAAGGATGCTTAAAGGGATTTGTTCTGGCAGAAATTGGGCTTGCAAATTGTGTTTCATGTTCCCCACATAAATACGTGTATGTCAAGAGTGCAGGCAACTCTATCCAGGGATATAGAAGAGAGTTGTTTCAGTTGGAAAAGACCTTGAAGATCATTGAGTCCAACCATCAACCCAACACCACTATGGCCATTAAACAGTATCCCAAAATTCAATGTCTACATGTTTGGGTTTTTTTTGACACCTCCAGGGATGGTGACTGTGGAGAGAATGTGACTATATGGAGAGGACTAGGCTAGGATGGGCAGCCTTGGTAGGCAAACAAGGCCAAAGGAAGTGGGTTTGCTAGTGTTTTCTCCCCAAATTGCTTGTATGCTGTGGAGAGCAGAGGGACAAAAAGCTACCAACACCTGCAGGGTGCAGACTCTGGTGGTTTCTGGTCCAAACCCAGTGACCTGCAAAAGAGTGACAAATGTCAGCTAATGCCCCCCAATCAGGTCAGGATGGCAGAGCAGGGAGCCTGGGCAGTACCTCCCCAGGCTGACTGCTGACCTCCCTTATTTTCAGGTTGAGTCCGGCTGGTGGGAGGTCATTGCCATGCCCTGTTCCTGAGCCCCTGCATAGGAGATGAAGCATGTGCAAAGGACAGGAGAGGACAAATGCCTCTGGGAGAAGACCAGGACAGATAGTACAGATTAAATACACAGCTAAAGCAAAAGGAAGGAAAAAGGATGCTTTTGTCAGGGAGGTGGTGGTGTCATCATCCCTGGAGGTGTTTAAAAACTGTGTAGACATGGCACTTTAGAACATGTTTTAGTGGGCTTCGTGGTGTTAGGTTAATGGTTGGACTCATTGATCCTAGAGGTCTTTCCCAACCTTAGTGATTCTATGATTCTTTGACCAATGTAACTGTGGAAGTGCTTCTACTCGAGAAGCAGATAGAGCAAATGGTCTTCAAGAGGCAGATGCAACAGTCATCCTTGAATTAGAGGTGGGACCATACAGCATTTCAGCAGCAAAGCACAAGACAAGGTAAATCATAGAATCATTTCAGCTGGAAAAGACCTTCAAGACCCTTGAGTCCAGCTGTCAACCCAATGCCACCATGCCAAATAAGCCATAGAATCATAGAGTCAACCAGGTTGGAAGAGACCTCCAAGCTCATCCAGTCCAACTGATCACCCAGGCCTAAGCAATCAACCAGACCATGGCACTAAGTGCCTCATCCAGGCTCCTCTTGAACATCTCCAGCGATGGTGACTCCACCACCTCCCTGGGCAGCACATCCCAATGGGCAATCACCCTCTCTGTGAAGAACTTCCTCCCAATATCCAGCCTATACCTCTCCTGGCACAGCTTGAGACTGTGCCCTCTTGTTCTGCTGCTGGTTGCCATGTCCTGAAGCCACCACCTCTCTGAAGATCTTCTTTCTTTACCTGCAGCACACAGTGCAGGCTGCCAGACACATCAGGGAGATGAACGGATGGCACACTCCTCATCTCACCACCAGTGAGGAGAGGTACAGCCCTTGCTATCACCAGGTCATGCTATGGGCTTGACTTGCCTATTGTATTTTCAGTCTGGAGAGAGTCTTCTCTCTTAATTCCCTGTTAGTCATAACTTGTGCAGGATCTCCAAATGCTACCTGTGGTCTTAACTCAATAAAACCCCTTTAAATGATACAGAAAGTTCTCACCACCCCAGGCAAGTGCACAATGGAGTCCCAGAAAAGCAGGTAATTTCTCCTTCGTGAAACCCCACTGTGAAACAAATCTGAGAGTTTCCTCAGAAATAAGTGTCTCTTGGGTTAAATTAAAATGTCTTGCCAGTCTGGCTGACGTTTGCAAGCCTGTAAAAGTTTGATGGTGCAGCCCACACACTGGCTTTCACTGTGAGAAGTTATTCCTTGCCAAGTGTTTTCCTCTGATAGGTGAGAAATTTAACCCCTGGTGTCAATTTCCCAGCATATAAAAATGCTGGAGGGGAGCAAGAGGCTGGAGCAGTGTGAAAACTTCTCCAAAATCCCATCTTAGCCTGGAATCACAGCGGGATGGAACCTCCACCTGAGAGGTTTAGAATGCACCTGGCTCTTTTTGTTTGCTTTTCAGTTGTTCCAGACTCAGGATTCAGTTCAAGCAGTTATCTCTGGGTATGAGGACCATGTGGAAATTTTCCATGGCATATCTCTCCTCCTAGCTTTAATTTTTTTTTCTTGTTATTATTCTTCATTAAGCTGACACTGCTTACAATTTGGTATCAAATAGATGCAAATTTCAGTTTGCATTTAGCATGAGCCAAGGCAGAACCAAAGATTTTTGATGGGTATTTTTTTTTGCTACTGAATTTTCTGGGACCAAACCGAGATATTTCTTGCTTTTAATCCTGCCCTGTCTTCCTCTGACAATTGTGATTTCCCCACCTCCCATGAACGGAACTTGAAGAAAAGATTTGTGTGGCTGCCTGGAGCAGGAATCAGTACATTTACAGCACCACAGAAAAACACCACAAATCTGCTTTTCCCTACTTGAAAAGTCTCTTTGCAGATGGCTTGATTTTTATTATCTTTCTTCCCCCCTTCTCCCCTAGAAGATATCATTTGGGCCATCTCAGCATTTTCCATGCAGTTCTGCTAGATAGTTTTGTCAGTCTCAAATCAAACCAGTGCCAGATGGAAGCCCCATGCTCTTCAGAGATGATCATTTCCAGCATTCTTCTGCAAGGCTGTATAACATATGTCCACGAGAAATTAAAGTGCTGTTTTCTTGTATGAACTGTGTATGCTCCAAGGGCAGAGAGAAGGTTAAGAAAATAACTCTTCTGTGGTTTTAAACCCAATTAATTTCCCTACAGAGAAGTTATATTAACATTTAGATTGGTTGCTGATTTGTTGGGGATGGTTTTCATTGCTGAAAACACCTGTATCAGCCAAAGCAGTCAGAGAATCAGAGAATTGTTTTGGTTGGGAGAGACCTCTAAGATCATTGAGTCCAGCTCCCAACCTACCACCACCATTGATATTAAGCCATGTCCCAAAGTGTCATGTCTAGGGGTTTCTTGAACACCTCCAGGGATGGTGACTCCACCACCTCCCTGGGCAGCCTGTTCCAATGCCTGGCCACTCTTGCAGTGAAGAAATGTTTCCTAATATCCAATCTAAACCTCCCCTGGCACAATTTCAGGCCATTTCCTCTTGTTCTGACACCTGTCATGAAACACAGTAGAAAAAGGAAGAGGTTTGCTGTTCAAAATCATAGTCTTTACTATCAGGAGGATGCTGTGTGTCTGGTTTGGTGAGGTTTTTTCTTGTGGGTTTTTTGGTTTTATTAATTTTTTTCTCCAAACATGCTCAATGTTATTTTAATGCTATTCCCATCGAGACCCATGGGAGCTGACTGCTCACTTCTTCCTGAGCTGGAGGAATTTCTGTGCTTTGGACTGGACTTTTAAAAGCATTTTCTGTATGGCTTTAGTGACCAGACTGAGATTGCCAGTGATGGCATTGGGATGCTAAGTTCTCATAGGAATACAACATCCAAACCCCCAAGACTACCTCTGAGAGGTCTGCTGGGGCCAGCTGCCCCAGGAGGCTGCTGTCCTTGCTAGCCATGCTCTCTCCTGCTTCAGCACTCAGCCTCTCTGCCCTCTGCAAGCTTGTCTCCTTTCATTTCCATCTACATGTTGGGTCATCTGCTATTTAAGTACAAATCCCTTTGCATTTGTTTGTGTGTTTATTGAGCAAAGTATTACATATGCTCATGAGAGTTATAAAAAAAAGAAAAAACACCAAACCAAAACAACCCAAACCAAACACCTAATGTTTAAGCTACCAAAAGAAACAGGAACTGCAAAGAGCTGCAATAAACTGCAGCTAAAATGGGCACCCCTCCCTGTTCTGTGGAAATGTGGGGCTGATCACTTCACAAGACCAAGTAGATTAGCCATCAAGCAGTCTAGCATGCACAGAAAGCATTTAACTTTGTTTATTGTGAGCACTGGGCAAAAAGCATCTGATCTTGGTAAGCTTACCCCATGGTAAGCTACTGACCTGGGGAGGTGTGGTTGGAAAGCTGCATTTTGGAGAGGGAGATGGGGGTGTTGGTTGGCAGTCGACTGAATATGAGTCAGCAGGGTGCTCAGGTGAGCAAGAAGGCCAAGGGCATTCTGGCTTGGATTAGAAACTGTGGCCAGCAGGGACAGGGAGGTGATCATCCCTTTGTACTCAGCACTGGTGAGGCCACACTTCAAATATTGTGTTCAGTTCTGGGCTCCTCACTACAGGAAGTCTACTGAGGTTCTGGAACATGTGCAGAAAAGGGCAACAAGGCTGGTGAAAGGCCTGGAGCACAAATCCCCCCAAGGAGCATATGAGGGACCTGCGGTTGTTCAGGCTGGAGAAGAAGAGGCTGAGAGGAGACCTCATTGCTTTCTACAACTACCTGAAGGGAAGTTGGAGCGGGGAGGGGGCAGCTTCTTCTCCTTGAACCAGAAGAAATGGTTACAAGCTGCACCAGGGGAGGTTCAAGCTGGATGTTAGGAAATATTTCTTCACTGAAAGGCCTCTCAAACACTGGAATGGTCTGCCCAGGGCAGAGGTGGAGTCACCATCCCTGGGGGTGTTCAAGCAGCCTGTGAACATGGTGCTGGATGAAATGGTTTAGGGTCGAGCTTTCAGTGCTGGCTCGAGGGTTGGGCTGGATGATCTTTGTGGTCTCTTCCAACCAGATGTATTCTGTGAATCTGTGAAAACCAACATCTTTGTGCTAATGTAAGTAAAATTATTCCTCTCTGCTTTTGGGGCAGGCAAGAGGAGCTCATGGCATCAATTACTTTGGGCTACCCAGTGGGTGGTAGCTTGTTTGGGAGAGATAATTAGGTTGCCTGCAGACATGCTATGCAAAACTTCAGTCTGCTTTTCCAAGGAAAAAAAGTCTTGTTGTGATCCTGCTGTCCTTCTCTGCTGAACTCTTTGGTTAGCTGCAACAAAACTGGAGAAAAGAGCAGAGGCTGCAAAATGTTGGCTTTCTCCAGGTTCACAAAAACAGCTTGGCAGAAAGCAGAGATGCCTGCAGGAGAGACAGCAATGGGAGCTCAAGTCATCTTAGACAGCTAAGTACAGAGATAACCACACCTGCCATCTTGGATCAGCCACCTCTGCAGTGGACAGGTTACTCCCCGTGGAGGTGGGGGGATGCAACATCAAGTCCCTGAACTAGAAAGGGACCTAAATCTGTAAGGTTTTAGTGTTGGGTGATCTTCTGACCTTCTTCTTCACAACTGGTACATCCCACTAGTGAAACCCTCCCAGGAGGACAATGTGTACTGAGAAAGGAGAGCAGCATAGTTTGTCTGCTCTGATTCTCCACTGATCGTTGGAGGTATCCTCATCTGTTTTCAGACGTTGTGCATGCTGCCACTCGGGAAAGCAATGAAGGTTTGAGGAGGAGGGAATTGCTTGGCTGGGAGGAGGGAATTGCTTGCCTGGGAGGGCTGTTCTGCAAAGGTGGTTTATTTCAATACCTCTGTGCTTTCCAGGACTGTTTGCTGGGTCCTGAGCTGTCAAATGCTGGGTCAGGTGTTTTGGGGCTGTCAAACACCATGTGGAAAGGAATTGTGAGAAGACAACTGACTTTTTGCTGTGCATTTGGAAACTCCTCTGAGAAGCTGGGAGACTGGGAGCCCTTTGTGGATTCTCTGGAAATTAGCTTATTACTTGACTGTTAAGCGTATTGTGTATGCCAAGTAATTAATTTTTACAGCAAACTTGTCTAGGACTTGGGCAAAGGAGCAATTAATTCTCTGGAAATAGATCCATTATCGTAATTGCTAATGGGTGCAAAACTCCCTCAGACACAGATGGACAGAAAAACTCTTTCATCTCTGTGATTAGGGCACCTGAAAGCCAGGTCCAGCCTGCGTGACAGATACTTAGCCCATTAAAAATCCCCACCTAGTGCTAATTGTGGCTGCTGAGCTCGAGTGTGTTAGGTGGAGGATAGGTGGAGGAGGGAGCATCAGTCACTCCTTCCTCCTCTCCCACAGCTAGCTCAGGAGCACCCACCCCATCACTTTTTCCTCTTTGTGGGGATGCTCTTCTCATGGGTGTGAGTGGGATTTTCCTGCTGATATCAGGAATCAGTGAATGTAATGCTGTGAGCATCTCAAACTAAAGAGGTCTTCAAAGTCTTGGTATTGTGCAGACCCAGTGTGTCCTGTGCTGAGAGGGAGGACTGTGGTTCCTCCCACAAATACCAACCAAAATCAGACAAAAGAGGGGTTTGTCTCTTTGCAGCCCAACGAATTGTGGTTAACCAAAGGAAACAGAGCCTTGCACGGGACAGAATAAGACCTTTGCTCCCTTTGTTACTGGCTGACAGCTTTGCTGCATCATTCTGCAACAGATCTTGTGTCTTCAGCTTGATTTGTGGCTGAAAGGACATTTGGGAACTTGCAGGATCATAATTAATATTTCATACAACCCAACCCTTGAAAAGCAGCTAACAAAGAGCACTCGGTGCTGTGCAGCTGCCAAATGCTGCCCAGGGACTTTTGTGCTCCACAGGCACAAGTCTCTCCCTGTCTCCTGATAGCCTCCTCAGGGCCCAGGCTCTGCTGCCCAGCAAACAGGAGTCGGCATTTGCAACTGGCTAATGCACTACTGGTGAAGGATGGGAAGGGGCAAAGGGAATAGAACAAAGGCTTTTATGCAAGTTGATCTGTTGCTATTTAATCTGCAGTGACAATGGCATTGTTAATAGAACATGGGGAGGATGATGAGACGGGCCAGACCTCAGGCCTGAGTGCTTGTGACGCCTGGGAACACAGACGGTGCTCTTCTGATCTGTTCAGCATTTCATGAGCACCAGCACCGTGCTCCTGGAGCATCTTCTTGCACAGCATTAAGTGACATGACTGTGTGGTTTTTTAATTGAAAGCCTAATATGGTGTAGACATAGCACAGGTCCAACCCTGCTCTTTCTAGCACCTAGTTAACAGTGTAGGAGAAACGAAACAGAGGGGACTGGAGTTTCTCTCTTAGAAGGAGTGGCTGAGAGACCTGTGACTCTTTAGTCTGGAAAAGAGCAAACTGAGAGGGGATTTTCTCAATGCTGATCAATAGCTAAGGGGTAGAAGTCATGAGGATGGGGCTGGACTCTCTTTTCAGTGATGCCCAGTGATCAGACAAGGGGCAATAGGTACAAACTGGAACACAGGAGGTTTCTCTTGAACATAAGGACAAACTTATTTCCTTTGTGGGTGTTGGAACACTGGACCAGGCTGCCCAGAAAGGTTTTGTGGAGTAGTGTTCTCTGGAGACTTTCAAAACCTACCTGGACATATTTCTATGCAGCCTGATCTAGGTGAACCTCCTTTAACAGGGGCATTGGACTAGATGGTCTCTGGAGGTCCCTTCTAGCCTCCACCATTCTGTGATTCTGTGAGAAGAGAAACAAATATTTGTAATTTATAAAATACCAACATTCTTGGATGGAGGCTTTGTCTTTATATACAACAGCACATAACAGGGCTGTAGTCTAAAATGAAGACATCTAGTTTGGGTGAAGAACCATGAAAGCAATCCATAAGCAGTGTTAACCATTGTAATGTGGCCCTCCCCTCCAGCAGGAGGAATGGACTTGTAATTAGGTTTGGTGGAAGATGACCCAGTGAGGCTGCTTCATGCACAGGTAAGTGAGCAATGGGAACAGCTGTGCAAGTACTGCCGGGTTTTGGTCCTACATGACAAATGAGATGCAACCAAAACAGCTCTCTGGAAGCTGATGTTCATCATCAGAAGCTGTTGTGTAATTAAAATGAATCCCAGCCCTGGTGAGGGCATTTATGGTCTCCACTTTGTCAGAGCAAGCCATTCCAGTCCCAGGCAGAGGACCAGCCATTTATATTTTAAATGTAGTTGCACCTCTTTCCAGAAACCACAACACAGGGATGAACTGGCCCAGAAACGCTCCCATGGAGGTTGGGCAGCCAGCAAAATATTGATTGAGCCACTTGATGGAACATGAAGAATTACTTTCATTAATTTGGCATGGCTGTGGAGGCTTAGAGGGAGGGAGAGCTTCATCCCAGTTTTCCTGGTAGAGGAAACAGTTTCTCTGTGTTGCAGGATTGCAGTCCTTTGGGATATGGCAGCATTTATCAGTAAGTAATGAATACTAATTGCAAAATCACAGAATGGCAGTGGTTGAAAGGGACCTCTGGAGATATCTAGTTCACCCCCCTGTTAAAGCAGGGTCACCCACAACAGGTGGCAGAGGAATGTGTCCAGGTGGGTGTTGAAAATCTCCAGAGAAGGAGACTCCACAGCCTCTGTATGCTGCTCCAGGGCTTAGGCACCCTCAAAATCAAGAAGTTTCTCCTTAAGCTCAAGTGAAACCTCCTGTATTCCAGTTTGTACCTGTTGCTGGGCACTACTGAAAAAAGCCTGGTCACATCTGCTTGACCTCTGCCCTTTAGCTATTGATCAGCATTGAGAAGATCCCCTTTCACTCTTCTTTTTTTTCCAGGCTAAAGAGGCCTCTCAGCCACTCTTCCTAAGAGAGATGCTCCAGCCCCCTCAGCATTTTTGTTTCCTTCTGTTGGACTCTCTGCAGGTGTAAGCAGGTAAGGGCTTCATTTCTGGAGCACAGCATGCTGCTTGCAAACAACTCCAGAGCTTATCATTAGGTCTGTGAGGGTGCAAATTTTATGTACTTCCAAGTTCCTTCAGGGAACAAGCATCAATTCCTTTCATTTGGGGTGTGTTCAAAAATGAATGGATGGATGGATGGATGGATGGGTGGAAGGATGGATGAAAAACAGATGCCTGGACACTCACCTGGGCACTCAGCTGTTCCCCAACTGATGCTGAGGGCTGAACTGCACCATCCAGCAGAAGCAAAAATCTTGTAATTAGCTGTAATTAATGTTCTGAAGTGTCATTACCAGATTCTGCTTAAATATTAAGCAGTGGTACTGGAGTCCTGCAATTGTGAACGCTGTGAAGTAATTTTCTAGGGTGAATTTCACACGGTTTAAAAATATATCTTCTTCTCCTATAAATCTGGAAAACCCTTTTCTTGAATCCTGCTTAAGGTGAGTCCAAGCTAAGTATCTACACCTTGAGAAATAAAGCTGTATGGTCAGGTAGGGAAGGTGGATTCTTTTAAAAGCATCCATTTAAAGCATTGCACATTAATTATGGATTCATCCAAGTCAGAGCAAAGGCCACATACTGTAGCAAGCTGGGTTCAGTACATCTAGTGAAGCAGGAGAATTGACATGGTTTTCCTTGACTGTATGACCAAGTAGAAATGTACTGGCAGTATTTGGAAACAAAGATAGTTTGAAGGGGAAGGAACAGGCACTAGCCTCTCCTCTACAGGTAATGACACCACAGGCAGGGCTCTTAGTTCTTGGAATTTGTGCTGCATGATGCTTCACAGTATCAATGAAGCAAGTTTTGGGGTTCTTTCTGGAGTGTGGGAAGCACGTTGTCTGCTTGAGTGGGAACTAGTCTTCAGACTGCTGAGATTGTTATTGACCATAGGAAGCTATTTCAGTACTTTGGGATAACAAGGAACCGTAGAAAAAGTCATAAAATGCTTTCTTCACACAGTGATGTTTTATGTTGCTTCCTGAATCACTCTGGGGAGAATGATTGAGTTGCACAACCCTTTCTTAGAATCATAGAATTGCTTCAGTTGGAAAAGACCTCTGAGATCATATTGTATTTGTCCATGTGCCTTTTCAGCAATTTTCAACTTTAATTTCTTGCTGGTGGGTGCTGGCTTGATGTCATTGCTGACCTTCACGAATTCCTAGCAGCGCTGTTAAGACAGCGAGTTTGGAGAACAAACATTTCTGCTAGAAATAACCTGGTTTTCCTGGGGAACAAAGCTACTCAGATAGCATATTGGCATTTCAAAGTTCTGGCTAGGTCAGGAAAAGGACAAACCCAAAAGTGTGTGTTGGGCATAGCCCAGAAGATGAAGGAGTAGGTGCTTCACCCATGGAAGTGAACGGATCAGTGCTTCGTTACAGCAGGCGCTGAGGAACTGAATCGGAAGTCATTAGTGAAGAGCTCTCAGTTCATCCCTTCTTCAGGAAGAAGTAGCTCTTCTAGGCATCCTTAATGGAAATTTGTCTTGTAACATTGCTTCAGTGTCAGCAATAGAAGCTGGGTACTTCCTCAAGAAACATTACCTTGCCACACTAGACGTCAGTAGGTACAGGTGCATGTAACTCTGCTCAAAGAAGGGACTTTGTAGTTGATTCAATTCCCTTTTTTTTTTTTTCCAACTTATTGGCTGCTGCTGTTAGTTTCAATTACCATTTAATGGAAAAACAAATATGACAATATGCTGTACTGATTAACACAGTAAAAAGGTCCTTAAAGTGCTTGTAGTCAAATGTGTTTAAATTTAGAGGGACAAAATCACGTGTAGTGTTGATCTCAGCCCATTTTGCAAGTGAGGCAAGTTCACTTGCAAGAACAAAGCATCTGTCCCTCCTGTGCACATTACTGATGTGTTTGGCTTCTTGCTGTAACAGTAACTGCTGTGATTAGTAATTGGGCCATTAACCACTCAAGGTTTTCATTTAAAACCCTGTAGCTTTGTGGTGCCTGGAAGTGGTGAGGAGAGACAAGGGCAGGTAGCAGTGTGACCGCTGGCTTTGGGTGAGCAGAGAGCCAGCACCTGTCTGGGTGGTTGCTGGGGGTGATTTTATTCTTTCGGGAGCAGAACTATTGCCCCAAGCTGGCAGGCTGCTGGGGTTTGGTGCTAGTCACTAGGTGGCGATGCCAGCTGCAGGCACACAGCAGCCTGCACAACAGCTCCCCAACCGGGGGAGGCTGCTCAGAGAATCCACACCCACTAGTTCCTTACTACTAGGGGTCAGAGCTGTTTTCTGAGGACAGAACAGTGAGGTTGAGCCTGAGAGCTATCTGTAGAAGGAGGTAGGTGTGAAGATATATTCAGTGCCCTTGGCTTTGCCACTGATCTAGGGTCAGACAGGGAAAAACAACAGGGCAAAAAAACTGCTGCTGTTTGGGTAAGATGGTAGGTGGCAAATCCTCATCTCCCTGTCCAAAAGCAAGGGGTTCCTCAGGCACAAACCAAGCCTCCTTCCCAGCCAGTTCAGGTCTTGTGGCTCCCTGACCTTTCCCTATGGAGACAACACTGTGACCTGTGGCTGTGTAGGAAATTTTGTTAAGGTTGGCTGATGTGCACCTGTGCTGTGCACCTGCCTGAAGAAATTCATGGTGCTGGGGAACCAGGCTGAAAATGCTTTTCAGGGGAAGGCATTGGCCTAAGGACCTCAGGCAGCATCTTCTCTGTGCTGTAGTTAAGGGAGTTAGATGCCTCCAAAGTGTGTATTGCTGTATGTCAGCACTGCTTTGGCAGCTCTCTGCCTGCTGGCACTCCTGCCTTGACAGGACGTTGCTGTCATTTGCTAATAGCAGCATTCAGTCTGTGCCTCCAACAACAATCTGGTTAGCTTTCGTCTTGAGAAGACAACAGTAAGTTGCTTGCCTAGGAACATCTGTTTGCATGAAGGTCAGTGGAGTGTAGTTTTGGAACACAGATTGTTTCAGGACTGTGTGTTTTAATTCGCTGTGGTGGGGTGTCTGAATGCTTCTCATGAAACCTCTCTTCCCATTCAAAGCAATTTTTTGTTTAGGTCAAATGTGGCAATGACATCAAACTTCCCCTTTGATTTTTTTCTCACAGTCACCAACAAGTTCTTGATTTTTCTGAGTGTCTTCACTCCAAGAAGGATATCGAGGTGCTGGAGTGTGTCCAGAGAAGGGCAACAAAGCTGGTTGAAGGGTCTGGAGAACAGGAATGGTGAGGAGCATGAGGCAACTGGGCTTTTTTAAGTCTGCAGAAGGCTGAAGGGAGATCTCTGGCTCTCTACAACTCCCTGAAAGGAGGTTGTAGCCAAGTGGGGGGCAGTCTCTTCTCTCCAGTAAAAGTGAGAGGAAGAGGGGAAATGGCCTCAAGGTGCATCAGGGGAGGTTTAGGTTGGATATTAGGAAGAACTTCTCCACTGAAAAGGTTCTTGAACACTCCCTAGGGAGGTGGCTGAATCCCTATCCCTGGAGGTCTTGAAATGAGGCAGAGATGGTTTAGCACCAGCCTTGGCAGAGTTAGAGAATGGTGGACTCAATGATCTTAAAGAAATTATCTGTTTCTCTCCCTTTTTAATAGGATTTAAATGCATGCATCCATGATGATGCCCAGAGGTCATTAGTCACAGAAACACTGGTCTGGAGGGAGGCCTTAGGAGCCCTAACACTGGGTAGATATGCCATGCCCTCCACTGGTTCTCTCCTTTCCCTCCTGACTTCTTACTGACGGGTTTGAGAATCTGGAGGAAATGGTAGGTGGGAATATAGCAGCATTGTGTATGAGATGGGTGTTCAGGGTGTTCCTCTGCCTCCAACAGCCTTCTTGCTGGGGGAGGTCTCTGTGTTACTATGCTCCTCAGGGAGGGTGACAGCTCCCACCAGCTGAAACCATTTGGGACAATGCATGGAGTCTACTTTGCTGATTATGAAAGTATCTGCTCTTGTACTATGGTGGTGACCTCAGCTCTATGTGCAAACGTACAACGGATGTCCTGGAATATCAAGTGCCATCAATAAGTAGATTTTTTTGAAAGAAATTAGGAAACTTCCTGGATTCCTCTAGCTGCTTTTGGTGGAACACTTCTTGGAATCACTAATGAAGTCAGTCATTTCACAGTGCTCTCCAGTTTAGTGCACACATGGTCTTGTGGTGGCAGCTTTTAAAAGCTGTTTGTCTCATTAAAGTTCAGTTAACTCATTTCTGAAATTGGAAACTTTTATGATTAATGACTTGTGGTAGTTTGCTTTGAAGAAGATGCTTGCTAATCAGGTTTGGGTTCCCCCCCCCCCTAATCACTTCTGAGGCTTGTATTACTGCCTTAGTTATGACACAGCGACAGCGAGACTGGGTACTTCAGGAGAAATAATTGGTAATGATGCAATTGGTGCCTACAAGAGCTGTGTCTGAGGAGCAATTGAAAGCTACATGGCTGCAATAACAAAAGACAGGGAGAATGATGGTTGGTGAGTTTTTTCAGCTTTATCATTGAAACTCTTGTTCATTTTAATGGAGATCTGCCAGGTTAAAAAGCTTAAGATCAGGACTGCAAAGAAGAAGTCACGTTCATCTTGACTTGCTTTCTTTACCCTTTGTGAGTGCCTCTGAACTGCACTGACATGTAAATAACACAGGCACTAACCTTGCCTGTGTTACATGGGCTCACAACTGGAATCATGAGCCAGAAATAGCAGTTTCTCAAACAATTATTTCCAGACACACACAAGTGAGCATGACAGCGCCGGGGGTGTTACCACTGAAAGGGCATCAGAATCGCAGCTCCCTGGGTTTTCACAGCACGGATGCTGGAGTGTGGATGCAGGGTTCAGATCGTGGTGACATCTTTTCTCTGAGCCCAAGGAGAATGTGTAAGGAATTAATCCTGGGTCTTACAACATCTCATGCCAACTGGGAAATGCTGTGACCAATTCTGATGATGTCCCTGGATGGTCTCTGGTCTTTGGTTTCAGCATCTATTTTCAGCTGAGTTCAAAAGCTCTCGTCCTGCACCTGGATCCTGCTGTGGTTTGGAAGAAGGTGCAAGAGCAGCTTCCCATGAAGTACAGCTGTTACTGCAGCCCTGGGCCCTAGCCCATGGACAGGACATGGCCCAAGGATCACCCCAGCCCCCTCCTTAGCCCTGCACCTGCTGAATGCCAAGGGGTTACTCGTCAGGGCCAAACCCTCCCAAATGGGTGAGAAGCTATGTTCATCACTCTCTTGAACCTTAGAAGTGAGCAGCCAAGTCCTGTTTACCAAATCCATTTACCTCTTGTGTGTGACAGACATTCCTTTGTTAAAATACTGAAAGACAAAATCCTGTCAAAGCCTGATCTCTCAGATCATAGAATCATAGAATTGTTTTGATTGGAAAAGGCCTCTGAGATCATTGAGTCTAACAGCTGACCTAACATCTCCATGCCATTAAAACATGGCTGACTGCCATGTCTACACATTTTTTAAACATCTCCAGGGATGGTGACTCCACCACCTGCCTGGGCAGCCTGTTCCAATGCCTGCCCACTCTTTCAGTAAAGACATTTTTCCTAATACCCAACCTAAATCTCCCCCAGCACAGTTTTCAGACGAGCTTGTTCTAAGAGGAAAGCATTTTGTTTGCTCCCCCCTCCGCTCCTTTCGTGCCTTTCCCCCCCTGTTACATATCTCCTGGCTTGTTATGATTCCCTGCTTTGAAGCTAGTTCTAGCAGGCTACTCCTCTTCGCGTATTGCAGTGACACTTTTACGCAATACTTAACTGGGTTATCTTCCAAACGACAGGCTTGGCCCGTGCAGTCACACTCCACACCTCTCCTCTCCCTTGGAAAAGGAATCCTATGAGTGTACTAAAGTGAGAAGCGCTCAGAGAGTGACTCGGGGGAGTATAAATAGCTCGCAAGCAGAAGCAGCACCTGCCATCTTTGCTGTGTCTTGCACTTCCCACAAATCACTCAGGCGTGCTGGGTCTGATCACAGCTATTGTTTGTGCTAAGCTTCCTCCTACTCCTATAATCCTCCTATTTAAATGGCTGGGATATTTTGCATATGGTAAGGATTTTTGGGGGATATAAATGGCAGCCAAGTATTTTGTGGACATGACATTGTAGGTGCGCGCGTTCTGCCAAGGGCAGAGAAATGGAAACTTCGACAAGTGCCACGCTTTAAATGGAAGGGATGTGGCTCTTCTGAAAGTGCCTCCAGTCACGTACTTTGAGGCTTATTGCTTCTTTTAAGGAGCTGCTGCTGCTTTCCAAATATAGCAGCTCCGGGTCCCTGTGTCGGTCTGGTAGGATCTGAGGCTTTTGGTGGGCTGGTGGGTGCTGGGCTGCTGCCACATTAAGCCTGGGGCAGTCTCGAGCATATCAGCCTTGCCATGTCACTCTGCCTGACGTGTGCCTGCCCAAGGGACAGCAGTGTGCTTTGTCACCAACTCAGCTGTCCCCATATCCATTACTGAGAGGGCCAGCAGGGTTAGGGTCATGTGTCCCTCAGGGACTATACCAGTCCCAGTTACATGGTGGTGGCCTTGCAAGAGGGACGCCTTCGGCCACTGGCTGCCTTCTGCCACTGGCTGCCTTCCCATGAATCTTCTCTCACACCCTGGGGATGTTTTCTCCTTCCATTCTTCCTGCAGGAGGGAGCTGAAGCACAGCACATCCCAGTCCTTTGTGCTTCACATCAGTGGAGGGGATGCCCCATGATTACAATTGGTTGACACTGGAATGAGAGGGTACAGCAAAGGGCTACAAAGATTATTAGGAGACTGGAATATCTCTCTTATGAAGAAAGGTTGAGGGACTTGGGGCTCTTTAGCCTGGAGAAGACTGAAGGGAGATCTTATCAATGCTTATCAATACTTAAAGGGTGAGCCTCAGGAGGAGGGGGACAGTCTTTTTTTCAGTGGTGCCCAGTGACAGGACAAGAAGTAACAGGCACAAGCTCAAACACAGGAAGTTCCATCTAAACATTAGGAGGAGCTTCTTCACTTTGAGGATTCTGGAGCACTGTAACAGGCTGCCCGGAGAGGTTGTGGAGTCTCTTTCTCTGGAATTAGGCAAACCCTACCTGGATATGTTTCTGTGAAACCTGCTCTGGGTGAACCTGTTTTAGCAGGGCAGTTGGATTATATGATCTCCAGAGCTCTTCCAGACTCTAGCATTCTGTGATCAGACAGGAATGAGGAAAAATGAGACTTTTAAAATGAGAGCATCCAACAGCATGAGGCTGTGCAGAGCAGCTCTGGACAGTGAGAGCAGCAACCTGACAGGCAGTGATCGATCGGGGTGTCCCAGGAGGAGTGCCTGCTGCTAATGGTGCATCTTACTGATGGCCTCTCAGGGCTTTACTGCAGAGAAAGTGCTGTAAAAGAGGGGTGCACAGCAGTTGGAAGTGTTGAAGTCAATGCTTTCTACACAGATCCTTATAGACAGGACTGTGTGAGGCTCGCTCCCTTGGAGAGCAGCTCTCCTGCACTCAGAGATGCTTGAAGAGCAAAGCACTGAGCAGGGGGTAGCAAGCTCCTGATGCCCAGAATATCCTGATTGTTCATCACAAACATCTAGCTTCATATTTTCCTTTTTTTCTCAAAGAAAAATACATTAGTTGGACAGAAGAACCACAGAATGGTTGAGACTGGAAGGGACCTCCGGAGATAGTCTAGTTTAACCTCCCTGCTAAAGCAGGGTCACCTAGATCAGGTTGCACAGGATGGTGTCCACGCAAGTTTTGGAAGTCTCCAGAGATGGAGACTCCGCAACCTCACTGGGCAGCCTGGTCCAGAGCTCCAACACCCTCAAAGTAAATGTTTTTCTTATGTTTAAGTGAAAGCTCAATCAGATCTCCTAGCCTGGGAACCAGGTGCAATCCCAATTCTTCTCTCCATTTCTTCAGTGGAGATAAAAATGTTAGTTTTTCCCCATGTTGAACCAGTAACACAAAACAGAGAGGACTTGTAGTTTTCGGTTCAGTTGCTTTTCTCTCTTCTATAAAATCTGTTCTTTCTGTAAGTTCCTTCCTTGGTGGGGGGGTTGAGAGGGGGGGTTGAGAGGGGGGTGGGGGGGAAGAATAACAACAGGCACCAGTACAGGTTAGGGGCTGCCCTGCTGGAAAGCAGCTCCACAGACCTTGGAGTGCTGATGGAGAGCAAGTTCTCCATGGAACAACAATGTGCTCTTGTGGACAAGAGAGCCAATGGGATCCTGGGATGCATCAAGAAAGATGTGTCCAGCAGGGCTAGAGAAGTTCTTCTCCCTCTCTACTCTGCCCTGCTGAGACCACACCTGGAATACTGCATCCAGTTTTAGGCTCCCCAGTTCAAGAGAGACAGAGACCTGCTGGAGAGAATCCAAGGGAGAGCCCTGAAGATGCTTAGGGGACTTGAGCATCTCCCCTGTTAAGAGAGACTGAGAGCCCTGGGGCTGTTTAGTCTTAAGAAGAGAAGACTGAGAGGGGATCTCATAAATGTGTATAAGTATCTGAGGGGTGGGTGTCAAGTGGAGGGGGCCAGGCTCTTTTCAGTAGTTCACAGTGATAAGCCAAGGAACAACAGGTTCAGACTTGGACGTAGAAGATTTCAGCTCAACATGAGGAGAAACTTCTTTCCAGTGAAGGTGACAGAGCACTGGAACAGGCTGCCCAGGGGGGTTGTGGAGTCTCCTTCTCTGGATGCTTTCAAAACCCACCTGGATGCATTCCTGTGCAAACTACCCTAAGTGATCCTGCTTTGGCAGGGGGGTTGGACCCAAAGATCTCTTGAGGTCCCTTCCAACCTCTGATATACTCTGAGATTGTGATATATCCTCAAGTTTATGGGCATGAATTTTCCCTTCCAAAAAAATGTGACTGTATTCTCCAGCACTGAATTAAACTCCAAAGAGTATCTGTTCCTCCTCTGATGCTTTCCAAAGATACTTGTTTCATTAGGCTCTGACATTATTTGTTTGCTTCCTTCTTTTTAGACTATATCACCTCCTTATTTTGAGTGTGTATATATTAATCTCCTTCAGTTTTATAAAGTGGGAAGTGGTAGAGTCACCATCCCTGCAAGTGTTTAGTAAACATGTAGATGTGGCACTTCAGGACATGGTTTAGGGGGCATGGTAGTGTTGGGTTGATGGTTAGACTTAATGACAGGACATGTTTTAGGGGGCACAGTGGTGTTGGGTTGATGGTTGGACTTAATGACCTTAGAGGTCTTTTGCAACAGTAATGATTCTATGATTCTGTAAGTCAATAGTTGGCCCAAAGTGAAGATGCCTGCTTTTGCTATGCCTTTTGAAAAAGCTTTAGGTGTCTGGTTGTATGTATTTGTGTGCTTTGCAAAACAAAACAAAGGCCAAGCTGATGCTTTAGGGTCTGTGGAGACTTTAGTTTAGCTCTTGACATGATATATTCAGACCATTTGGCATTTGGTTGGCAGCCTGTTCTGAGGAGCATAGATTTTATTGAACACACTGTTTCAGCAAACTGCAGCTCCTCTGTTGCTGTGTTTCCCTTCAGACATGGCCAAGGTCATTTTTGTATGCCATTGCAGGTACCTGCTGAAAGGAGAGAGGTGTAGGGCTTACCTGTGCTAGTTACTGTTGTCTGCTGTATCAGGTGTGGTTTAGTTCTCCTTCAAGCTTGAAACTGCCCAGCTCAAGCCTCCTTAAGAACCACTCTGAGGGTCTTCAGACCCTGGAACCCACCCCTTTTTGTGGGACAATATTCCAGCTTACCAAGACTTTTCTTCCTGCTTCTGCAAGGTGCTAAGGAGGATCTGGATAATTCCTCCAGCAGAAAATGTGCTGGATTGTTTGTGGTGGTGTTGTTAGGCCGAGGAGCGGGGCTGTGGCATGTGGAGAAGTCAGCTGGGGGGGTGGGCACTGGAGGCACCAGTCCCTGCAGGGCACTGGCAGGGAAGGTAATGCTGGTTGCTATTTAAATCAGCAGCAGATGTGTCGATATGCCTGAGACGTTCCTCAAGATGGCTTGGGGAGCCTGAAGTTTCTAAATGATTCTTCTTCTGACTTCTGCTAATTTTAGCCTTGGAGTGTTTACAAACAGAACAGCATTTGTCTCTGCTCCTGATCCAGAAGGATTTCAGGCCTATCTCTGCTGGCATATTCCCTAGAGAAAAAACAAAACAAAACAAAAAAACTACCCCAGAAACCAAGAAGGGATACAAAACAGTGATAGCTATTAAAAGATGCTTAGGGAGTATCCAGATTTGAGGCACAGAAAGCCAGATCCTGTGGTTACAAATAATGTATCTGTAGATATCATAGTGTCACCAGAAAATAGGAAGGATATATACCTAGGAATGATTTTTGAGGAGCGAAATGGGGAATAGGGAGCTGAGCTTGGAAACACTGCTTCTTAGTGCTGCTCCAAGGCAGTATCTAGCAATAGCTCAGGAAAAGGCCAAAGTGGAAAGGCATGACAAGAAGTAATCAGGTTGTAGCTACATTTGATAGCTGTTGCCAGCATGGAGCCTGGGTGCAGTCCTGCCTCAACCAAAATGCCAAAGGTTGGTGTGTAGCAGTGCTGCATGGAACATTTCTGATCTGAATGCACCATTTAGCTGCTGCTTTGAAATGAGGCAAGAGCAAAAAAGTAAAAAAAAAAAAAAATCCATTATGTCAACACAGTTCATATGGAGCTTTAGAAAGAGGTTTTAAATACACACAAACCAGTTTAAACTTCTTTCCCTTTCAGAGCCATGACCTCCCAGTGCTGTTCTTTGAACAGGGAACATCTCCTAAAGCGTTTGTGGTTTTCTACAAAGGATGAGCAGGCAGAATCCTCCTGGGCTGGCAAGGCGAGGACCTGCACTTGATGGCAGTTTGAAGGAGAAAGGCTGTAGTTGCATACTCTTTCTTGAACAAATCCAAATCCCCAGACTTACCTGAAGTCTGCTTTGTAGAAATGTCTGCAGGTTGTGCAGTGTCTGACTTTCAGAGCTAAAGCTTTGCTTCTCCTCGAAGATCAAGCTAGCCACTGCCACAATCAGCCACCTCATGCAGTGGGAATTTAACAGGTCATGAGGACTCAAGGAAATCAAAAAACAAAAGGGAAAATTCTTTCTCTATTCTTTGTTTCTGCTCACTCAGGGCCCTGTGCATGTCATTCAGATCAAAACTCAGCTGTCACATGAGAAACACCAGCTGCCATCTGATTAAGACATGTGAGAGGTTCATGAGGTAGCTACAGGTTCATCTCAGTTGGAAATGAAAGGGAAGTCTTAGAGCTGCATGGCACAGCCATAGTGCCATGACCACGGGAAACAGGAGAAATGATGCAGAAGTGCTCAGTGCAGTATAGGTGAGCTTCATCTGCTGATCCTGGGTGAGCACTGAATCTAGCTCATGCCTCAGTGAAGTGCTAGAAAAATTCCATCAGATGCAGCTTCAAATTGATGCAGGTTAAAGAGAAAAGAAGCACTTGGGATGAACTGCATAGAGTTATAAGAGGAAGGCAGCTTTGTGAAGGAAAGGAACAGAAAGTATAGAGGAGTACTGTGTTCATGACAGAGGAAAGCAACTTATTTTGTGGCTGTAGAATTCTAGCACTGTTTGGTGCATAAGAGCATGTTCAAATGATCAGAAAATATCTTGCTTTATGCACTGCAGGCTTCTTGCAACACTTAGAACTTTCTCTTAAGATGAGTTTCTTGAACTAATTTGCTGTCTCCGTTTTCCCTCCAAGGATCCACTCTGAACTTTTAGACATAACTATGTTTTTGTATTTCTTTGAGCCCCAAAATAGGTCTGAACAACTGATCATTACATTCCTCTCTGTCTCTCAAGCTTGTAAAAATCAAACACTGATTAATTTTTACCACGCTTAAGGAAAGCCAGACATGAAAAAATGTTATCCTGTGATGCCACTGCATATGTAAGGCTGCAATAATGTTAGAGCTCTACTTGGCAAGTTTCCATTCAAATATTGCTCTATGTTCTTTTTTCTTGCTGTTGCTCTATTAGCTTGCTGTGTCTGAAACTCTGGTGTAACTCCAGGGAAGGTTTGGATCGATCATGTAATGCTCATCACAGCCCTTGCCTGCCTATTACAGAGGTGGTCCAAAGTTTCTAATGTCAGGTCTCCCATTGCAGTGGGACTTCATGTCCACCTGAGTTTACCTCTGCATTTCAAGCCCAAGTTTGGTATCACACACACTTTGCCTCCCCAGCCTCCTCTTCAAATGCTGTTCCCTCGTAGCTGCACAAAGGCTGGAGTGAGATCATCCACCACTGTCAGTCTGCAGCTTGGCGGAGTCGAACATCAAAGCTCCTGTTCCAGCTCAACTTCAAAACCTTTCAAGTTTTAAGACTTGGTCAAGCAGCAGAAAGAATTGTAAAGGGAAAGCTATAATGCACATGATGACAGGCTCTGTGAAGTAGTGCATATTCCTCTTACTTTAAAAAGTAGTGAGTGATAGCTACAGCTTAGTTTTTGCTTCTTGTTAGTATGTTCATGAGGGGTGTGGGATCACATTTGCCCTTTGATTTGTGCCATGAATAGCAGAAGAACCACTCCCTGGGCTTTCATATTTATGCTCTGTATGACAAACTTTTAGAAATGAGGCCTTGGGCAAAAATCTGTTTTGACATCAAGGTACCTGGTTTCAGTTAGGATTCCCCCCTTTGTCTTCCATTCCACGTGCAAAAGTTCAGTCTGCGGGTGTCTGACAAAAACTTCTGAGCAAAAAATTTGTTTCAGTTGATTATGCTCCCCACTGCCTTCCCTGGAAAGAAAATGAACTGCCTGTCATTTTTGCAAGATCCTACTTGTGAGTGTGTACACATTAGTGCAAACTCTGGAAGAGCTGGATGAGGGGAAGGTGAAGAGTACAACTTCAGCTTGTTGGCTTGGCTGGCATCTTTGGCTTGCAGTTCTTCTCACTGCCTTCTGCCAGCAGTAATATAAAGAGACTTCATACAAAACCTCCCAGCTTTCAATTTACCTGTGGGAGCATAAATTAGAACTAAGGAATCAGTTCAGGGGCATCTGCTTTTCAAGGCTATCACAGGTAGTGCTCCTACAATATGGCTTACACCATGTGGTGCTTCAGGCTCTGCTGCCAGGGCTTGCTTCTTATGAAAGTGCTGGAAAGCACTCAGGGGTCCTTTATTGCATTGTGACATTGCCACCTCATATACCTGCAAACCCATGCCCTTCATGTTTGCAGTGTTACTCAGTCTTAGTGTGATGGCCATCAACAGTTATTGGATGTACAGAGGCTGCAGCATCAGAGAGATGCTGCTGGTGCAAAGGAGATGAGGGCTCTGAGACAGTTGCATTTCACCAAACTTGAGGAGAAGGGTAAAATCAAAAAAAAAAAAAAAAAAAAAAAAAAAAAAAAAAAAAAAGCAGGCTGCCAGGCAATCATCTACTGAAGCTAATCTGGGTAGGATTTTTGAGAAAACTTCTTCTGCAGGTCTGCTTAGACTTTCCAGGCTTAATAAAAATCACAGGATCATAGAATAATAGATTGGTAGGGGTAGTAAGGGGATCATCAAGTGCAACCTGCCAAAGCAGGATCACCTAGGGCAGGCTACACAGGAACACAATGTCCAGACAGGTTCTCTCCAAAAAAGTAAACTCCACAACTCTCTGGGCAGCCTGGTCCAGTGCTGCAGCACCCTCACAGCAAATCTGTGTAAGCTTTTCTGCTAAATGAAGATTTCAAGTGATATTTCATAGATCGGGTTAAATACTGCAGTGATTCCCATAAATATATTCCATGCACTGTGTGGTATTTGTGCAACCACCAGCATCCCCCAAAAAACATTTTGCCAAAATCCACTTATTTCAGAACTTAATGGTATGTTTCAGAATGTTTCAAGAAATCTAGGACTTAAAGCCAAGGTGTGCTGTGAGCCTTTAAAAGCTTTGTTAGCTGGGAATGAAGCTCTCAGACTGCACATGAGGGAGTCTTTGTATATTAAACCACTTCTTTGTAGGTTGTTCTAGAGTTGTAATAATATTTTTTATTATTATTATTATTTTAACTTAGACACCAAAACCAATGCCATACTCTGTTATAGAAATGCATGCCTTCATAAACTGTGCAAGTGTACTGAAACACAGAGAGAAAAGGCCTTCAAGACTGGTCTATTTTAGAGTTTCAGTAATCTGGAAGACTTTGATCTCCAGTGCTAAAAGCCTCACTCACATCAGTGTGGTGCTTGATCTGGCAGCCTTGATTAGGATTTGGTTTGCAGTTCAGAAGGCTTTATCAGCCAGAGGGATCATTGCATAGCAATGTGAGATGGACGCTCCACTTCTCAGGTGCTGAGCACATTTTCCAGCCCAAAGAAGCAATCCAGAGTGCCAGGGTCACAGCACAGAATGCTTGATGTCCATTAACTTTAATTGCTATGATTCATAGTAAACAGGTGAGAGATTCACCATGTCAGTATGATCATTATCCCTTACCACTAGCATCTGCTTAGGGCTTCTCTGTTGATCAGGTTGAATTATTTAAAGAAATTAAACTGCAATCTCAATGCTATCCATTAGCTGGAACTCTATTTGCATCTAGCAGTTGGGTTTTGGCAATCAAAACCAGGAAGATTCTGCACAGGGAGGTGCCTGCCAAAAAAAAAAAAAAAAAAAAAAAAAAAAAAAAAAAAAAAAAAAAAAAAGAAAGACTGTGTGGGAATAAGAATGGTAAAAATAAGATGGGGACCAAATTAAACCTCTATTAGAACAAAGATGTGCCTGATACATAACAGCTGAGCTTTGGCCTGGTGTTTAGTATTATTCTCAGCTGTAAGTGGTTGTGGGTTTTATTAAAACACACAACTAGTAGCAGAGAAATTTGTCCTAGCATTCCAGTTAAAACAATGGCAGTAAGGAGATGTGTGGTGGATTTGTTTGGACTGATTTTCTAGGTACATTATAAAAACATAGCAGCAAAACTTTAGACATAGCCACGTAGTTATTTACTTATAGTGCAATAGATACCTCTAGATGCCAGTATGAATACAAAAATATAATTTGAGATGAAGAGTAAGCACTTGTATTAGTGAGACTTCATCATGTCTGGAATTGTAAACTGAAGGCCTAACGCAGGGAGTTTTCCTTCAGATTTAACTGGGAACATATCAGGAACCATCACGACAAAGCTAATTTAAACTGGCTGGACTGCTTTAAAAGCATAATGTAAAATTCCTGATACATAAAAGAGCAGAGTTTGGACCTTTTACAAACTACTGCCTGCAGAAAAGAGAAAATTTCAACTTGAGAATCAGCCAAAGAACCCAGCAAAAAAATGCACTGAGGAGCAGTGCTGCTACCATATCTGTGTGAGCTCCAGAATTCCTCAGAGGATCTATGTCTCTATAGATATTTTACAAGGGTAGGAAAAGGATGTTCATGACTTGAGTATGTCCTTTATGGACAAACCATACAGCTATTGGACATTAAGCAGCAGTAGTTGTGCTGTATAAAGGCACTTAAGAGTTTACAATTTCAGGTTGTAAATGATACCCGACTCATCCAAGTCTGTGCCAAGTCAGAACCTTCTGGGAGATGTTTTGAGGGGAATAAATACCCTCAGCAGAGGCACAGCTCTGTGCAGCATGTCAGCCCTGCTGTGTGTGTTTCCAGAGAGTGACCCTGAGCTGCAATCATTTAGAGAGTCCAAATATGACCTGCTGCCTGTGTGTCTCTGTTGCAGAAGCCTCATGTTTCACTTCACACTTGGAGCTTGTGAGACCTTGCTGTGCTTGGGGCAATTGCATTTGTCCCTCTGAGCAGAGGACCTCAAGGTTATAGATGATGCTCTAGCTCTTTGTGCTGCCTTGCTGGTTTGTTGCCACTTTGTTTGGATGACTCCAACACAACATCTTGGGAGGAGCACGAAAGGTGTGTAATTAGAGCAATTTAATACATTTGGCTTGAAATTTCATTCTCCTCACCAAAGAGAGTCTTGAATTTAAACCTTCCCTAAACACTCGGGTGGATAGGGGACACCTCAACAGCACTTGCACAGGACAGAGCAGATTTCTTGGTATTAAACATCACTAAATCTTCCTCTGGGTATCTTGATTTATCTGGATGGGCAGAAATTGTTTCTAATTCAGAAACTCTGAACACTGTCTGCAAGAGGTACAAGCTCCAGTTCAGGGCTGTGGTCCTGGCAGAAGCCTGGCTGTGGCATGTAGTTTGTTGCTTATCAGTTCTGTCCAGTATCCTGGTGCTTCCCAGCTTCCAGTGTTAGAGCTGTAAAGCAACGAGGTGACACTTTGCCCTACTACAGCTGGGAAAGTGATGTACACAGCTACTAGGGCTCAGATTCATGCTTAAATATTTGTTGAGCTAGTTAAAATTTTGTTGCAAAGCCAGACCTTATGTGATTCACCCCAAATCCAGAGATGCTCACATCAAAACAAGTAACTGATGAAGGAATCTGAAGACATAAGTCAGTGCCCCAACCCCAGATACCATCTTCACTAGAATACTTGAGCCATCAAGACAGCTTTAAAGGTGAAAGTCATGCAAATCATACCCAGACTGCAAAAACCCTTCATGCAAATCCCCTTATATGTGCATGCACAACACCATATTTAATTACTGTTTTAACTGACACTTCTAAGCCTTGTAAACTAGTAAGGGGAAAAATGAACTCATTTCAAAACAGCAGGGTAAGCTTTCTCTGCTCACCAGTAGGTACAGTTCCTCTGCTACCTGCTGAGCTGCTGCCTCCTTCCCATCCTTAGTTTGAGTTTATGGGCCTCATTTTGTCAATGAAATAACTGTTCCTGTAAAATTTAACAGATCTCCTGGCAAAGGTGAGGATGGCTAATGTAAGGCAAGCTCACTGTCAGCACTAAGCACAGCTTTTATCGGTGGTCCCTGGAGCTGGAAAGACCTCAGAGCAGAAGTGCAAATCTTGCAACACAAAGTCACTGCAAGTCCCTTATAAATTCTGGGTCTAGGTTGTACTGGACAGCTGAAATCTCCATGCTGGGGCTCACTGGTTACTTCTGACAGCACCTGGAATCCTTCTTTCTCCAGTCCTTCACCTCCAACTCTGATTTCAGTGATGCAAGTTCTACTGGAGACAGCCAAGAGAAAGTGCAGAGTTTTGATCTTCCTGGCAGGTCTCTGAAGTGCTAAAGGCTCAGATCACCCTAAGTCCACTATCATCAGAGGGCTTACTGAATCATGGAATAATTTAGGTTGGAAAATATATTCAAGATCATCAGGTCTAACCATTAACCTAACACTGCCAACTTCACCACTAAACCATGCCCTTCAGTATGTCTATGTATCTTTCAAACACCTCCAGAAATGGTGACTTAACCACTTCCCTGGGCTGCCCGAATTTCCCTGAAACAGACAACCCTAACCCTGTCAGGACAATTCCTTGGCTCCAGAAACAGAGTAGAGGTTGTTCATGATGCAGATAGGGAGGAGCTCTGTTCAAGGACTTGGGATTCAATTTTCTGCTTTGTACATTTCTTAGGGAAAAGTAATTAAAGTGTAAGCATAGAGGTCTTCCAAGCAGCAGCGTTGATCCTGGTTCTTCATTCTTATCTTAAACACCTGATTTTCCTAATCACACCTGAAATCCAGCCACTTGTGTGAGGTGGGATGGGACTTTCCGCCGGGCTGTGAGCCAGCAGAGGTGCTGACCTGCCTCCTGGCAGCACCGCCACTTTTCGCTGGGGGCAGGAGCACGGCTGGGAGCCCGCTGGCCACGGTAAGCCGATCTGCCTTCAGCTGTCCCCGGCGCTGGGCTGGAGCAAAGGGAGGGGGAAGGCAACAGGAATTCGGCTCCGCTAAAAATAGCGGCCGCGCAGCCCTGGCCGCTGCCGCCTCTCCCGGGGACGGGCTCTGGGGCTACACCAGGCGCCCTTTGCCTGCCCGGTCGTGGGGCAGAAGAAGCAGAGGAGTGCCCAAAGGCCACAGGGAGGGTTGTGCCCTGAGCATATTGCCCTTCTCTGGGGGTACCCAGCCCTGTCTGTTTCCCTGATGCTCTGGAAGAAGTCCATGCTTGTTCCCCTCTTCAAACAGGCCACTCGGGGGAGTGGGTTGTGGGAGTCCTGCTGCCGCACCGAAGGGCTCCCCCAGGCACTTCGTGGCTTGCCCTTCCCAGCGCTTTATTCCCGACTCCCGAGCAGGGCCGGGCTCCAAGAAGCACCGGCTGCATCGGGTTTTCCCCTCCCGCCCTCTCTCCCTCCGCGGCCCGGGGCGGATCAGAGCATGGGTGCTCTCCAACCACGCTCTCTCCCCTAACGGCTACCCCACTCGTAGGAACTTTTGCCCCCGCCGCGAAGGACGGGGCGGGGGAAGCGTTTTCGTCATACAGGTGAGAGGAGCTTGGGCTGCTCTTGGGGAGTTCCTTCCTCCTCCTCGAGGGGTGGGGAGGGCATGGAAAGGGAAGTCAGCCCCGTCCCACACCCCGGGCAGAGCAGCAGAGCTGGGAACAGGACGGCATAGGCTCTACATGTCTCCTGGTAAAAGGCAGTCCGATGTGACGTTTTTGCCTCCAGGTGTCCCCCCCTTCCCCCCTCCTTCTAGTGTCGTCGTGCCCCCGCGTCCCACTCCCACGCCCGCCGCCCCAAGTGTCCCCCTGCTCTTCACACTCCCGCGATGCCAGCAACAGGCTGCTGGGCTCGGGACGGGGCAATGCCGGGTACAGTCCTGGGACCGGAGCCTCCTTTTATGCAGGATGAGGGAGTGGGAGATGATTCCCCAAGGGGAGGGCAGACTGGGGTTGTGCCACCCGCAGCCCGGCGCTTGGGCACAGTCCCAGGGCTGGAGGGCCGCAAGGATTCGCGTTGCCCCCCTCGGTATCATTTCATGGAGGCCCGGCTGAGGGATGAGGAAGGCGATGCGCGGATCCGGGGGGTGCTGGTGGGGGCAGCTCTGGCTCTTTGCTACCGGCGAGCGTAAACCTGCCGCCTCTTCTGCAGTGCCGCGGACTCGCGTCCTCCTCCTCCTCCCATCCGCGGCTGCAGCTCTGCTGCTCCATCCCATTATTAGGGGAGGAATAAAAAAGAAATAAACAAAAATCAACACACCCAAGCAAACAACCAAAGCCCATCCCCTCCGCCCCAACTCACGGTACTCCCCTTCCTCCCCACCCCCGGTCGGTGTGACTTCCAGGACCGGCTGCGCTTCTCTGGCCCTGGGGAGGGGAAGCAGAGCTGGGGAGGCGGGAGGAAGGAGGGGGCCGGGGCCAGGCAGACACAGGGAAAATCGCTTTTGTCTCCGACACGGCGAGCGGCGCAGGGGCTCGGTGCTGCGGCTGCCGGAGCCCCCCGCTCACCCGCCCGCTCCGCTCCCCTCCTGCAGGCTCCGCGGCTCCGCGCCGGGGAGCGGGCAGCTCCCAGGCTTCTGAATTTCTTTCTTTCTTTCTTCCTCCCCTCCCCTTCTGTTGGTGTTATTTCTGCCTTTTCAGCGTAGAGGATCCCCCCACACGCACGCACGCTGCCCCCCCTGCCCGTAGGTTCTTTGGGTCCAGCCAGAATCCGCGCCGCTGCCGGGGATTTTCCCACCCAAGCTGGGGTCTATGAGCGGGAAGGTGATCAAGCCCAAAGAAGAGAAAGATGCTTCCAAGGGTAAGGCAGGCGCAATCGCTCCGATAAACAGCATGGTCCCCGGCCCGACCGCGGACAGCCCGACCTTACCGGGGCGGGGAATGGGGGGGGGGGGAGGCACCGCTCCTCTGAGAGTCCATAGCTCGGGGGACCCCTGCCCCTAGGCATGGGTGGGGGAAAGCGGTGCTCGGCTGTGCCTCGTATACGGGGCACTGCACCGGCACCCCGGCACGGGAAGCGTGGGGGTGCTCAATGCGGCACTGGCAAAAGTATTGCTCCCCACACCGTGGGTAGCCGGCTCCCCGCACCGAGGACCGAGCCGGGGCTCGGCGTTGCAGGCGGCCCCGGCGTGCCGGGGCGGTGGAGCGGGGGGAGCCATTGCCATGGAGACGCGGAGCCGGGGCACCGCCGGTGCCGAGGGGCGGGGGGGTTGCATGCGTGCCCTTCTCCATCCCCCAGCTGGGACAGGACTCGGTGGAGTGGGTGCTGCCCCAACCCGGCTGTCCCTCCGGGACCGGCAGGACAGCTGGTGGCATGCAGAGGAAGAGGTGCATGCCCGGGGCGAGGGGGTACGGTGCATGCGGCGTGTCCTTTCCCGGGGGTGCATGCCCCGGGGGGTGCATGCACAGCCCTGAGGGGGTCCGCACTCCCGCATAGCCCCTCTGCGGAGTTAGCCGCCCCTGGGGCTGTAGGAGCACATGCGAGAGGTGGCTGGTGACTCTCCAGCAGTAGTTGTATGTGTAGGTAAAGCTGTGCATCTCCTCATCCTACACCTGTGCGGTAGGGCTGGCGCTGCGGGGATGATACCCAGAGGAAGGGGATGCTCTGGGCCTCTCTGGAAGAGGCAAAACCCGCTTCTTATTCACTAGTTTTATAAATCATAATGGGCACTTCACTTTTTTCAGCAGCCTACGAGGCCAGATCAAACCAATACTTCCCTTTTTTTTTTTTTTTTTTTAAGAACTTCTTGGTTTCTTGATTTTGAAAGTTTGTGTTTAACATTGGGTTTTAGAGACCTGTTTTGTTTTGTTTTCCTTTCACATTTCTTTTTTCCTTCCTCTCTTTACAGTTCTCACTGTGTTACATTCACAACCTTAGCATTTTCATCAGATTTTTATTTTTAATAACACCACAATAAAGTTTACCATTCAGAGGCACTGCAAAACCTTACCTTTTCTTTAAAAAAGCTTTTTTTTATTCTTTTAGTTTTTACATTGTTTTCTTTGATGTTGAATATATTTTTTTTTATGGTGGCCTTATTGATGAAAATGCTCTTTAAATAATTTATGAAGCAATGCAGAACAAAAGATTCCTGTCTTTCTGAGGAATTATTTTGCACAATCTAGAACTGTGTTATAATCCTGCACAAAAAGAATTTGTCGTGCTGGTGCTGTATTTCCTTGAAAGCTTGTGGTTTTTTTTTTTTTTTGGCTTTTTTTTTTTTTTTAATCAAACTTAGTCCATTTTGTGCTATGATTACAAGTTTCAATGTCACACTAACTGCTGTTTGAAATTGCCTGTGCAAAGGTTTGGGGATATATGTGTATTACAGAACATAGGAGCAAAGGCATTTGTATCTTCTGGTAATGAGTCAGTAATGACTTGAAGCACAAGGCATGGATTCCTGTGGTGACAATGTAACAGAAGGTGTACGTTCTGAGGATCCCAAGAGAAAACAGTTGATGCTGATACTCTGCTACCAGGAGACGCTGGTACACTCCCGGAGCTCATATGAAAACTTTCTGCCTTATCACAAAGTGAAGAGGCAGTTTTAGATAAAGCAGGAGGAGCTGGTACAGGTCTGGGGTGGTTTGGCACTGCTGCAGAAAAGTGAGTGATGGTTGTGGTCTGTGAAATGCAGTTTTTAAAAGGGTCCAGGTATAGTGTCAAGGAGGTGGCATTTAGCAGTCAACGTATAATGTGGTATTTAGCAGTTAATGTGTAGGCTTGTTGGCCTTCTTTAGCCTCATACCATAGACTAAAATAGGAAATGTTTGTGCTTGTTTTTTTTTTCGCCTCTCAACTACCTGAAATTTCTTTTGGTGACTGTATTATGTGCCCTTAAAGGGAATGTTTAATTTTCATCTAGGCATAGGATAAGAAATCTGTGGTTTGGTTCTTTTTGTGATACTGTTTTTTATTCAGTATAATGGAACTAATTTTTCTGGAAGGAGTGGGATACCATTTACTGCCTATTTCTGCAGCCATGCTGTGACACTGGGTATCCTTCAATCCTGACAGAAGCCTGCATGTTCCAGAGTTAGTTAACCACTCCTTCAAAGATCAATGTAATCAGGTTCCATATGAGAGTAGCTCATTGCAGTGATATATCCATGTGCCCACGTTCTGTAAGATGTATGATGTAACTTTAATACCTGCTGTAAACGCAGGTGTCCTGGGGCTACATTTGCATAATAGATATGAAACACTTCATTAGTGAGAGCAGTGTCAGCCCTTCTGACTCCTGACGCCTCACAGGGTGGTGCATGAGAAGGGATTTCGCTGTGGTTCTCTGCAGAACTTGGGAAGGGCTGTGTTCAGCCCTAATGTAAAGAGCTCTTTGGTGTAAGTTGTTGAGTGGCACTTTCTGAGTGGCACTTACAACCAGCTTTTAGATGGGTCTTTGTGGGAAAGCCTGATGTACAGAGAACCTTGAAAAGCCACGGATTTTGGCAGGATCAGCACAAGTAGTTACTGTCTTGGAGCAGGTGTTTTCAGTTGAATTACCCTCCCTTGCAAAGCCTGTGGTGGTCTCAGTGGAGCTGAGCAGATGTAAAACAAATACCCAAACCTATTTTTAAAGAAATATTTGTTGGTGGGTTTTTTTTTTTCCCCTATACCTTTTCTTAAACTAAAGAGGAGAGTAACTGCTCTCTTCAGAGTTTGCTGTCCTGACTAGAAAAACCAGTGATGACTGTTTCCCTCAAAATTTGGAAGCTTTTATAACTGGCTGTGGATGTTTGAGAGTTAACTGTTGCAGTCTAAGTAAATCTTACGAATTAGCATAATGAAGTCTGAGATGTGCACCTTTACTTTCTGCAAAATGCTACATTAGCTACATTAAACAATGTAGAAGTATAAGATTATGGCATTGATTTTTATTTATTTAAATTGTTTGCTTTGTTGTTTTGTTGTTGTTGTTTTGTTTTTGTTTAACTCTGTGAGTGTCAGAGAGCTGCAGGATGACGCAAACTCAGGTAGCCTCCAAACTGCCTTGTAAAGGTAGATTTGGCAGTGCTGATGCTCCAGAGTAGGAGCTGTTTTCAGTAGCAAGCAGCTTGTTTCAGAGAACTGCTTTGTCCCAGCTGTGGTGGTGGCTTCAACCATGGGACAGGTTTTTGTGTCTCTTCTCAGTCTGCTGTCTGTCTGGGATTGTCAGGAGTATGAGAATCTGGGTAACAACAGCTTGGCATGCTGCAGCGGTAGTCTGATGGCTGGTAAAAGGCTTTCTTCAATGAAAGTTGGTTTTATACTCAAGAAAAGCCATGTTCCTACGGGCAGCAGTGCAGCTTCCACTAGTCAGGTTGTCTTCTGCCACATAGTTGGTGTGTGGAGAGCCACTTGTGTGGCAGGACAGGTGACTTTCCCCAACTCTCCCTCAAAAAACTTTTGCTTTGCACTGTGAGAGCAGTACATCCAGTGTCCCCAGTGAGCCTTGGGGCTGAATCAACACAACTTATTTTGTATAAAATATTTGTTAACCTTTTATTTGAGAGAGAGGCATGGGACAGCAGAGCACAGGACATTAGAAAGTCAGCTGAGACCTGCTGAAGTCCTTGTCCTTTGGATCTGGGCCTTAAGGAGCTTGTGCTCTGTGGTGTTACAGCCAGACTCTTTCCAGAGGCTGCTTTACAATTTCTGTGGCTTCTCCAAGAAAGTCAAGAGACTGACTAGAGAATCTGAACCTAAATCCAGGCAGTGGATTCATCAGCATTTATTTTTCTTTTTACCAGTTGGATTATGTACTGTTGCCTTCCCCATGAGACAGATGCGTGCAGGGTCTCTTCCTCTCGCTGTGCTCTTGCTGCAGGAAACTTTGATAGCTTTGCCCAGAAGTCTGTAAGCAGTGTGAAAATGTGGAGTGTGTTTCCTTCTACAGAAAGGAAATTAGGAGGAGTATTTTTGAAGCTGATAGCTTCTAATCTGAGAAGAGCATGTTGAAATAGTGACAGTAAGGGTGAAGGCTTCGGAAGTGTAGGTACTATTCTAATTTAGTTACAGCTGAAAGCAAAGCACTTTAAAGAAAGTATTGGCAGGAAAAATAGAAGTCAGAATTTTGAAGTATCTATTACTGCTTTCTTTGGCTTTATAGGAATATAATATAATGCAGCTTGTGATTGAAATGTCTGTAGAAAAGCTGACAAAAATAAAGAAGCTGATCTCAACAGTTATATTTCTATAGTACTGAATCATGAGAAAGCAACTTACTTCAAGGACTGAAGAAGAGCTGTGCAGAGGTAACATGTAAGCTGACCATGTCTTGGTCTGAGTCCACTGAATCAAAATTAGCAGCAAGTGCAGACCCATGAGAGAAGGGGGAAGGGAGCGTGGTGCAGGTGCCTTTATCTGCTTCCTGGACAGTTCTTGGTGGGGGGAGACAGGGCATTTCTTTGTCTTTTTGTCAAGAATTTGGATGCCGGTTCTTTTGCAACCCAGACAAAAAATCATACTAGCAGCCACAGCTGGACTTACAGACTTCAGTTTCTGTTCAGACAGTTGTTTGCTGGCAGTAGATTGGGTCTTATTGTGGGCATTTGATGCTATTGACTTAGGTATCAGAACATGTGTTTGTTTCCTAAATGTTTAATGACACTAAAGAAGGAGTAGTTAAACGCAGTGCTTGTATTTTGCTTTGTTCACTTTACACTAGAAATCTCTCTGCCTCCTGTCTGAAATTTGAGATTGCAGATCCACTTTGAATAGATGCCTGCATCGCCCACTGGAAAGTGACAGCCAAAATCTGAGGCACGACCCACCCCATCCTGGATATTAATGTTGCAGGTTACAATAGATACTCAGCTCTTGGCTGAGGTCCTGATCCATTCAAAATTCCCCACTGACACCAGTGAGAGTTCTCTGTGTCTGCCTGTGGCATTGCCTCTGATTAGTGGGTGGTTGTTAATGTGCCCATGCTTTGAATATTTACAGTAACTACCTCCTGTTATGACTCATTATCCATGACTGGTTTGGGTTCCACAAACTACAGTAACGCTTTATAAAAGATACGTTTACAAAAGAAACATCCTTCCTTCTAAATCCCCAGCTGGTGGCCTCTGACATCTGTTGGTAAAACACCAGCACCTAAAAAATGGAAGTGGTCTTTGAGATGAAGATCCCAGCATGTTTGTGCCTGTGCTCTGTAATGGTTTTCAGTGCTAGCTGAAGAAATCCCAAGCAAGGCATTGTACTCAGGGACAAGCTCCAGACTCTGGGCTTTGTGATGATGTTGGTCCTTATATGACTGCTGTCCATGCCAAAGAACTTGTGCTGTATGGAAGGTAGTAAAAGATGGCATTTTTTTTTTCCTTTGCTTCTAGAAGAAAACTTAATAATAGTTGCATTTTTGTGGATGCTAAACCTCAACTTCAAAGGAATAACTCCCAGACAGATGAAGCAGAGCATTGCTGGGCTCTGCAAAGAGATGAGTACCAGCATCCACAGCAGAGCATAAAAATTTGTACGGCTCAGGCTTCTGGCATCTCTCCTCTGTGGCCATCCACAGTATGCTGGAGACTTGTTGCGTGTATTTGTGTCATTTACTGGGATTTCTTGCAAGGTACTGGTCTCTCTACACTTTGGCAATTTTGTGTTGCCATGCAGTCTTGGGTCAAATTAATTTTAATTTTCTTCCTCTGTTTCCCATGGTGTGGCAGTGTGTTTTGGCAAACAGATGGCTCCAGAGTTAGAGGAATCACTTCCTTTGGAGCATAGACCTGGGAAATCCTGTTCCTCTTTCACTGCAAGCAGTGAATCCATGCTTTTATAAAATCCTCTGTGAATCCAGGTATGTGGCCAGTCCTGCATGGACACAAAATATTTGTAAATCTGGGAGGCCAAGCTTCACATCCCAGAATTTAGGTGTTTTCACACCTGGCTGTTAGGGTTTGTCACTTATTGTATACTGGAAAGGAATTGCGTTGATTACTGAATGCATTTACAGATTTGGTGGCTTCAGATCTCTTTTGTGGGACTGAAGTTTCCTGAGCCACTTGGATCCCTCTTAGCTGAGCCTGGCTTTAAGGTCTGCATGTCCCAAACATTGTTTTCCTTCCCTCAACTATGTCTCTTAGCTTAACAAAATTCCTTATTTTTCCCAGAACATGTCTTGGCTAAGCTCACATAAAAGGACATGTATTAAAACAAACAAACAAAAAAACCCAAAAAACCCAAAATGAAACAACCAGGGGAGTGTGCTATTTAGTGAATACTTTTATTTTATTGTGGAATAACTTGGGTAAAGGGTTCCCTTAAATTGTGTGGTCTGGTTTCTTGCTCAATATTTGTATTATTTTGCTGAAAGAAATGAAGGCGAAAATAATTAGTTGCAGCCTCAGGCAGGTAACAAATTCAGTTCTTTCCATGAAGGGAGTGTAAAGTGATACTGTTCTCCACTTAATTAGTTTTGTGAGAGCAATGTATAAGGCAAGGTCAGAGCTAAAGGAAGAAAGGGCTGGCATGGATTGAACGCTGCTTACGTTATTTGAATAATTAGAGCATCACTCTGAGGTGGGAGGGAGCAGAGGGACTGAAACGAAGTAGGAAGAAGAAATATTCCTGAAATAGCAGTTGGGTTGCCATTGGCCTGGGTTGCATCATGGGTATGCCATTCAGAATCGACTGAATCTGCACCAGCAATGGTTCATTACTTTTGACACTGTGGCTGTGATCGTAGCTGAAACGAAGATGTATTTATAGAGATTACTCTGTTCTGTGGCCCCAGCAATCTCTAGATGTTTTTCAGCTGAGGCTTGACATAATTGGTACAAGGCTCTGTTGGTTGCTTTAAGAATAAATTGTTTAATCAGTGCTTGGTGTTTTTGATATGTGTGCTTTTAGTTACCACCCCATTTAGGACAAGTTTCTTTTGTCTTAGTGGGATGAGAGCCAATGTGCTGACATGAGTTACTCTTCTCCCAGGTAACTAGTGACAGGACGAGAGGAAGCAGCCCTAAGTCGTGCCAGGGGAAGTTTAGCTTGGATATTAGGAAAATTTTCTTTCCTGAAAGAGTGGTCAGGCATTGGAACAGGCTGCCCAGGGAGGTGGTGGAGTCACTGTCCCTGGAGGTGTTAAAAAATTGCATAGATATGGCATTTTGGCACATGGCTTAGTGGGTGTGGTGGGGTTGGGTTGGTTGATGGTTGGTCTTAATGTTCTTAGAGATCTTTTCCAACCTTAATGATTCTATGAGTGGTCCCCAGACGTTTTGCTGGCTTTCCTAAAATGATGGCTTCATCTTTCTTCAGGCTCTCTATTGCCTGATTGTTGTTCTTTGGAACAGCCTCCATTTATAATAATAATTGTTTCAGGTTTTTTTATGAAGATGCCCATTCTGATGAGTTTCTGTCTCCCTGTTCATGTAAGCTTTCACAACTGAGACTGACAGCACAGATCTGGAATTTCATCAGCAGTCATGTTAGTACCCATGTGATTATTTTTTCTAATCTTCCTCCTCCATCCCTGCAAAACATCCTGTGCCAAGAGGGAAAATACTCCTGTGGGTGGGTTGACCATGGCCAGCTGCCAGACACCCACCCAGCTCCTCTCTCTCTCACCCTTCTCAGTAGGACAGGGGGAGAAAATATGATGGAAAAGTTCCTGGATTGAGATGACAGAGACAGACTGATCACTTACTAATCACAGACATAGGCAAAACAACCTTGGCTTGGGAAAAATTATGTTATTGCCTATTAAAATAGAGTTGAATGGTGAGAAATAAAGGGAAAAAATACTTTTCCCACCACTCTCCCTTTACCCCAGGCTCAACTTCACTGCTTCACTCCCAACTCCTGCACCTCCTCTCTGTGCCCAGCAAGGATGGGGAATGGAGGTTGTCATTGATGGGCTGGGTTGTAACCTGCATTGGTGCTGTTGGGGAACTGGCCAGAGCTGGCTGGAACCATCTGTTGTCAAGCTTGGGGCTTCTCTGAACTCACCATGCAAAGCCTCAGCTGATGCAGCTGGACCATTGTGGAAGTGGCTGGAACCAGCTGTGTCCCACTCTGGGCAGCTCTGAATTCAACTTGCAAAGACCCTGTTGATGCAGTGGGGTCATTGTGGAACTGGCTGTGTCCAGCTTGGGGCAGCTCTGAACTCACTTCTCAAAGCCCCTGCTGATGCAGTTGGGTTGTGGGGCTGTTGTGGAACTGGTTGGAACCACCTATGTCCCACTGTGGGCAGCTCTGAATTCAACTTGCAAAGCCCCTGCTGGTGCAGTGGGGTCATTGTGGTACTGGCTGGAACTTGCTGTGTCCAGCTTGGGCCAGTTCTGACCTCACCTTGCAAAGCTCCTGTTGATGCAGTGGGGTCAGAGTGGCACTGGATGGAACTGGCTGTGTTCTGCTCGGGGCAGGTCTGACCTTGCCTTGCAAAGGCTCTGCTGATGCAACGCGGCCGTTGCGGAACTGGTTGGAACTGGATGTGTCCAGCTCAGGGCAGCTCTGATCTCACCTCGCAAAGCCCCTGCTGATGCAATGCCGCCACTGTGGAACTGTCTGGAACCGTCTGTGTCCAGGTCCAGGCAGCTCTGACCTCACCTTGCAAAGCCCCTGCTGATGCAATGCCGCCATTGTGGAACTGTCTGGAACCGTCTGTGTCCAGGTCCCGGCAGCCTCAGCATCGCCTTGTAGCAGCTTTTGCTGAAGACACCTGGACACCAAGACAGTGTGGCAGAAGGGGCTTTATGCTTGGCCTCAGCTTCTGATGATGAAGGTAACCTGCTAATTGCATTTTCATTAGACTGGCCCAAGTGAAGGAGGTTAAACAGGAAATTCTTGCTTTCTTGTGGAAAAAAGTGTTCCTGGTGTGTCAGTGGTTTCGCCTGGCACCTTAGCAGCTCAAGCAGGAATAGGAGGTGATGTCCTGAGAGTCTGTGGAGTCTCCTCTGGAGATTTTTCAAGACCCACCCGGATGAGATGCTGTGCAATCTGTTCTAGGTGACCCTGCTTTAGCAGAAGTGTTGCAGTAGGTGATTTCTAGAGGTTCCTTCTGACCCTCACCATGCTGGGATTCTGTGACAGTCATGAGCTCTCTGGTTCTGGGAGGTTCATAGTGGTTTTATTCCCACTCTTAGTTTAATTACAGAAGTTCAGGAGTTCTGAACAGTTTTCCCCTGCCCCCCATTGTGTTTGCAAATCCAGTGGCAGTTAGCAGTGATCTGGGATTGCTTGATTTTTTTTTTTTTCCTGTTCATTTTGTGTATTGAATCCTCAGAGTTTTGCCTCTTCTGTTGGAGGTGACTTTTTTTTTCCCCCTCAAATGCTAGAAGCATTTCTGATTGTTGCTAAATGAAGGGGTAAGTGCAGGATGTGGTTTCATCAGAAAAATACCAATGAAAGAAAGTATGAAAGAACTGGAATGAAAAGTGGGACAGAAAAGGGAGTGGGAAGACATCTGGTAGCAGGAAGAAGCATTGAAGACTGAGCTCCAAGTGACACTCTTTTAGTTGCCCAGCAGACACGCAACTGGAGATAGAATTTTCTTCTGTTTGTTTGTGGGGTTTTTTTGGTGGTTGTTTTGGTTGGTTTGGGTTTTGTTTTTTTTTTATCCACTTTTTCAGGAGTTATCAAAATCTTTGAAGGTGGCAGATGCCTATTATTATTATTGTGTTTGTATTTTTTTCTCCCCTTTCTTCTCTACATACTTCACTGCTATTGGCCAAAACATTTGTTCAAGTAGCTTAGGCTAAATTTTCTTCCACACATTGTCAGTGTGCTCTCAAACTGCTTACATAGAAACATTACTTATTCCCTGCCCCCTCCCCCACCTCCTCCCTGGCTGCTTTGGATCTTACATCTGCTGTGAATTTCTGTGCAGCTCTCTTTTCTGTTCAACAGACAGATTTCTTGTGTTGCTGTTGGATCTCAGCGTGTCCAAGCTGTGCTACTGTGCTGCCCTGTGAATGTTAAATTTTTTAATTGTAATTATACACAGTGTTCCCAACTGCTGTCACTTAGACTTTGTTCCTTTCAGTGCTGCGAGAGAGTAAGGAACTATGATGGAGCCAATTGCCACTGCAAGCCATTGTCACTTCTTATGGGGTGCAGAGCTGGAATACCTGAACTGTGAAAGTCTTTTCTAGTGAAATAAAGGCATGGTGGCACTCTGGGGAGTTGTAGGGTTGGTGGGAATGGCAGGCATATCCACTTCCTAGGGGAATCATGATTTGTGGTTGTTGGAGGCCATCATACAGTGCAGGTGCTCCTTCCTGCCCCTCGCTGCAGATGTTGAAGTCTTGTTTCTTGTGGCTGTAAATGGGAGAAGGGTCTCTGCAACCATACTGATGTACAATCAGTGCAGGTTTGTCATGTGCTCTGCTTTACGTTTGCTTCTCGTCTTGCATACGAGCGACTGAGCGTTCAGAGCCTGCCAAAAATAGCTAACTGTTTTCAAGTGATTGGACAAGGAGAACTGGAACAACTTTCATTTGCTGCTCTTCTTCCCTCTTCTTCCCTTAATACCCTGCATTTTGCTTTCTGCAGAAAGTGTGTTATTTTGTTTTGGGGTTTTTTTTTTATTTTATTTTGGAGGAGGTCAATAAGAGGTAGTAAAAGTGAAGTAAGTCCAAAGGGATGAATACCAAATCTCTTCTAGGGCCAGAAGGACTGTGATGCTGATCCTAGGAGCTGAGAAAAGATTTCTGGGATGAAGTGAGACCTGTTTCTCTTCCTCTCCAGTGTCAAGATACCTCCTGGCCAGGGAGGCAAGTAAAGCAGTAAACCTGTTTTAATGTTGAAGTTGTGTTGGTGTCTGGCCTGCTGAACTTACAGGCTTCTGTTACTTGGCCATTGGGAAGCTGTGTCTTTAGGTTCTTTGGCTGGAACAGGGATTTGAGGTTGGTCAATTTTTTTCAGTTGGAAGGTTTGGGACTGGGGTTTTGTTGTGCTTTTCTTTTTTCTTTTTCCCCTGTGATTTTTTAATTTGTTTGTTGTTTTGTTGTTTTTTGTTTTTTTTCCAAAGTATTAATGCAGAAACCAGCTTTCCACTTTTGTTTGTGTAATTGTGACTTTGGGATTAATTTCTTTCAGGGATGTTGTGAGAAACAAGCTGGTATAAATATCGGTCTTACAGAGTATCCAAGTAGTAGGTGATGAAAAAGAGTGAAACTATTCATGTAGTTACTCAAATAGAAAGAGAGAACACCACTGAAAACAGGAGGAAAGTAGCTGGTTTCCTTAGAAATGCATTTAAGAGCAGCAGATGTTTTTGTTTAGGACACTTAAGTGTCATCAGTGAAAGTAGAGGAGATGATGTGAAAATTGTCAGTTCTCTTTCATGGCAACTTTCAGGGTTTAAACATTTGTATTTTTTCCCCCACTGGGACGTAAGCAAAACTTCTTTGAAGCTACTCAGGAAAAAAAGGCAGACTAGAATTATTTAAAGAAAAAGACCTGTCAGGTGTTCCATCTGTGTCCTTGTTCTACCCTTGACCTGAGAAGCCCTCCAGTCAAAACTGGGATGTTTTTGCAAGACTGAATGTGATCAGAAAAATTGGTTAGGCACTTCTGAGGAACATTAGGAGTAGATTGTGGAGTATAAGAGCTTTTTACAAAAGTAAAAATAATGCAAATTCAAGTCAGTGATGTGGAGGATGGCAGGAAGCTTTACAGTGAGGCAGAGAGGTTTGATATATGTGCCTTTTGGACTTGGAAGTGTGGATTTTTTTATTTCACTGCACATTGTATTGTGAAGGATGAACTTCTGATTGCTTTGTGACTTGTGGAAGGAATACAAGATTTTGGGATGAGAATGCAAGGGGGAGAGAGTGTGATGGAATGGCAAGAGAAAGCAAAAACCCATGAAACTTTGAACAATGAAAATTAGCTTTGAAAAGGCTCTGGAGAGCACAGGGAGGCTGAAAAATGTAATGGTAGAGGGGACATTACGGGCAAAATTTGTCACTGTTTCTGAGATGGCAGTGATAGCCTGGCTATTCTCACTGCAGAGTGTGGGTTTGTGAAGACCAGAAAAGAAGCAATTGGGGTAGCTGAGGCAGAAAGTGATCAGGGGAAAGGGTTCCAGTGGAGGCAGCGTCAAGGGAGAGATGAAATTAGCGATGATATTGAGATTGAGATAGTTTTGTTTCTTCTCTGGGCCTCTCTGTCTTATGAATTTGCTGCAACTCCAGGGCTTTTCATGAAGACCAAAGATATATGGGTTTATCATCACTGTTGGCAGGAGCTGGAGAGACCATTGGCATCTGAACCACTGATGCTGTTGCAAATACTGAGTAAATATAGAGAAATACCTTTGCATATCAGGTGAACTTGCTGAGCTGACTGCCTACGTAGGTTTTCCATCAGTTGTCTGTTTTACAGATTGTCAGAAAAGCACCCAGATTATAAAGTGGCAAGAGAGGCTGAAATTCTAATCAAGAGAGACAGAACTGGCCTTACAGATTTAAAAATAAATAATAATAATGAAATGTTCAATAGCTGCATTGAAAATAGAAAAAGGGAGACACAGTGGTGTCAATGTAGTGTGTAGTGGTCTGGTCAGTCACAGCTCAAGGATCCAAAAAAACCTCTGACATCTGATTTTTTTTTTTTTTATCTCTTCAGGCTACTAAACTGGGATAATCTTTGTTTTTTATCAAAATGTGCCCTATGTGTCTTGGTTCAAATGTCCAGGAATGAAACTCTTGAAATTAAGCCTTCAAATTCTCTTCCTTCTATGCTGGAGTTTCCCAGAGCCTTGATCCCCTTTTGCCATTAGTTACAAATCTATGCTAGAATTGCACCAGGTTGAGACAAGCGCTACTCCAACAAGCAGTCCTGTGAAAGTTCACCAGTTCCAGAGACTCCTATGACTACCAAAAGGGAAGTCTGGAACTACTACTTAAATTTTTGTTTGTTATTGTTTAAAGTTGGGGAACTGTCACAGAGAGGATGAATATCTTCACTAGTCTGTTGAAAGTAGTGTGTGGATACGTGCAAGCTCCCATGGAGTCCACAGTGTGCATTTCTACCTGAATAATTATCAGACACAATGGTTTGGGTGTTGGAAGCCAAATCTTGCTTTCACTGATAGACACCTTGAAAGAAAATTTTAGGCACTTGTGTTTTCCAGTGGTGTAAAAGGGGTTAACTTCAGTAGTGGTATTGAAAGCAAAGAATCCTCAACAGCTATGGCCTTGAAACTCTCAGCAGTTACAGTGAGTGAAAGCTCACAGGCTGTAGTGAAAGCTCACAGGTTTGACAGCCTAAAACCCTGCAGAAAAACTTTGACAACCTGTCCTCTGAGGCGCTCAGCAGCTCTACTTCTCATTTACCTGAAAACACTCAGCACTCTGGTTTGGGCTCTCTATCAGTGAATGTCACATCTTCCTGTCATGTCATGTTCCCACTATCACAAATTCTTACATTAAATGTATTTTGGAGGGAGGAATTGACTGTGTATGGGAAAGACTGAGTGACAAAAGGCTTATAAAAGAAATCAACAAAACATAGCACAATTTCATCCCTCATTCAGACGTGTATGTGTGAGCTGTTTGTCAAGGCAGAGCCTTTCATCACTAAGAGGAGAAGATAACACATCACTCTTTTTCCATAAACTTGTTAAAATTGTTGCTGTTAATTCATCAACAAATTATTACACTCACTGTGGAGCAGTCACAACATATAATCACAGAATGGTAGGAGTTGGAAGGGACGTCTGGAGATTGTCTAGTCCAACCCCTCTGCTGAAGCAGGATCACCTACAGCAGGTTGCATGGGAATGTGTCCAGGCAAGTTTTGAAAGTATCCAAAGAAAGAGACTCCACAGCTTCTCTGGGCAGCCTGCTCCAGGGCTCTGGCACCCTCGCAGCAAAGATATTTTGTCCTTAAGTGAAACCTCCTGTGTTCTAGTTTGTGCCCATTGCCTCTTGTCCTATCACTGGGAACCACTGAAAACAGCTCAGCCACATCCTCAGGACCTCCATTCTTTAAGCAATTGATCAGCATTGAGAAGACCACCTGTTCTTCTTCAGGCTCAACAGCCCCATGCCTCTCAACCTCTTCTCATGAGAGAGAGAGAGGCTCCAGTGCTCTCAGCATCTTTATGGCCTCTGTTGGACACACTTACCCTGTTCTTTTGTGTCTTTTCTTAATGCACTTTGGCCTCCTCAGTAGGATGGCTAATTAATGTTTTTATTACTCCTTTTAACACTCTCCCACTGTGAGGGGACATGGGTTTGAATACCTCTACAGGTGAGAGACTTTGATAGCTCAACTGTATTTGTTTGGGTAACACCTTATAAAGAACAGAACTGGAATCAGGACTGTCTTGTCAGCTTAGATTGAAACAGGGTTTGTGCTGCTCAGTATCAGTCTTGCTGAGTAATGCTCTCCATGGGAGTGCGACGTGCTTTGGTTCTGACCGCTGTCATGATGAGCATTTACATGTTTGGTCTCTCTTTGTCATCCTTTTCTTTAGGAAAAAAAAACCTAAATGGTATTTTTCTGTTGAATCTATATTGTGTTTTAAAATAAGCCTGAAGATGCCTAGGGAAAAAAAAAAAAGTAAATTTTGCACTGAGGCTTGGTTCTGCAGTATGGGATTTGTGTATGTAGGAAGAATTGCCTTGATAGTTCCAGCAACTTTAGTAGAGACTGAATAGATTTGGCTTCTGAAATCTGACCTTACAAATCAGCAGAAACTCACCAACACTTGTTAGTGACTAAGAGGTTGCAAAATCTTGTTTAGTTTTCATCTTCAAAGATGCCTAGAAGATGCTGCAACTGGAACAGTATGGTGTGAAATTCTACAATGCACTATGCTGGATGGCCTTGGAGGCAGCTGCTGCTTCCCCAGTTCCACTGTGTTATAGTAGTTTGTGTTTCAAAATTTGGCTTTGGGAGTCATGGTATAAAAAGTGCATAATTCAGTCTCTTCCATCCTCCTCATCTTTAGCTCTCCCTTGTGTTTTACCTTGACTCACAAACATGAGGATTACTGACTCTTTCTTGAAGGATGACTCCTTCAAAATAGAAGTCCTGAAAACTGGCCTGAAATTGTGCCGAGAGGTTTAGATTGGATATTAGGAAGAGTTTCTTTCCTGAAAGAATGGTCAAGCATTGGAATAGGCTGTCCAGGGAAGTGGTGGAACCAGCATCTCTGGAGTGTTCAAGAAATGTGTGGACATGACAGCTGGGGACAAGCTTTAATAGCCACGGTGGCGTTAGGTTTACGGCTGGACTGAATGATCTTAGAGGTCTTTTCCAACTGAAACAATTCTATGATATTTTTTTTCTTGAAGGATGATTAACACCTTGAATAAAGGGTCTTTAAAAAGTGGTGACATCACTTTTTGACCCTGTCTGCCTGCTACCACCACAAAGCATGCAAATGTTAGTTTTACGTGGATTTTCTAATCAGTATTCAGGTTTGCAATATGCTCCAGGATGTGTCTCTGTTTTCCCATATAGAGAGAACGTCTGATGCTTTAGAAATCCAAGCTAACGCTGCTTTGATTTGTGTGAGTTTATTGCCAGATAAACAATATCTCTATCCAGAGCATGACTGTACTTGTAGGCTTAATGCCCTGGCTGCACTGATATGAAAAACCAGTGGGTTGGCTGATGATCAGGGCCAGCTAACACAGCGCCTCAGAGCACCAGGCAGTTTGAAGCTTACGACTGAACTGTGGGATGAAACCAGATCTGCCTTTGTTTCAAACTTCTTAGTCTCACAGCAATGAAGCAGGATGCCCTAGTCTGCCCAGCTTTATTTTCCAAGATGTAATTATTCCTTGCTCAGTGACTTGAGTAAATCAATTAAAACTCTGAGTGTCTGTAACAAGGCTTTGATGTAGGCTAATTGATCAGGATGTGCAGGCGTGTGAGAAAGGCATGGGATGGATTTTAAAGCAGAAGACTGAAACTTCATGAGCTTGCTTTTGATGCAGTGTGGTGGTGAAGCTCCCAGTTTGTTTTTTGGCTGTTGCCTTGTTGTTGTCTGTCAGTTTGGGATTTCTTTTAGATTTGGCTGCTCCTCTCAGGGGAGTTCAGAATAGCATCACGCTGTATGCTTTTTAACTTGTGTGTCCAGGTTAGTTGGTGGTCCAGGATGGCTGGCTCTGTGCCTTGATGTATCAGTGCTGTTGATGTGACTGACACACTGCTCTTGTTGCAAGGTATCCTGTAAAAGAAGCACACTGCCTTGGGCAAAATTAATTTCTTGATATTGATGTAGTTATTGCAGTCTCTTCTCCAGCCCCTTGTAACTATTGCTGTTGTTTAACTGGTTACATTTTATTGTCATGGATGAAGCCAGTTGATGGGATTCTGAATGTAGAATCATAAAATTGTTTTGTTTGGAAAAGACCTTCAAGATCATTGACTCCAATCATTCTCTAACTACACTGGGTCTGTTACAGAACCATGTCACTCAGCACCACATCCCATGTCTTTTAAACACCCCCAGGGATGGGGATTCAACCACCTCCCTGGTGACCCCTTTTCCAGTGTTTGAGAACCCTTTCAGTGAAGGTATTTCTTCTAATGTCCAACATAAACCTCCCCTGGTACAACTTGAATCTGTTTCCTCTTGTCCTATTGCTTATTGCTAGGCAGAGAGACTAACACCTACCTGGCTCCAACCTCCTTTCAAGGAATTCCAGAGAGCACTAAGCTCTCCACTCAGCCTCCTTTTCTTCAGGCTAAACAGCTCCAGGTCCCTCAGCTGCTCCTCACTAGACCTGTTCTCCAGAGCTTTCACCAGCTTGGCTGCCCTTCTCTGGACCCATTTCAGCACTCCAATGCAGATGGCACATAGATGTGTGGGGTGTCTTTGGTACTCTTCCCATGGTTTGATGTGGCACTTACCAGTCCAGTGGGATATTTCAGTTTGGTGTTGATATTTCCAGCACACCTGCACTTGCTTTCCATAAAACACCTGCAGTCTTCTGTGCAAGGTGCTTTTGTCACATGCTCATTGAAAATGTTTCTCCTGAAAACATTTGGCTTAAACTGCTTTTTAAGAACATTCTTTGTTGATTGTGCATCTGCGCACAGGTGTGGGAAGTTTATGCAAATCCTGCACCTTCAGTGTGGACCAAGTTCTCTTGTCTTTGCTCCTGTCACTATTAATGCCTTCATCCATCTCTTTCAGCCCCTTCTGTTGTCATACTGACAGCCAAATTGGAAACCAACTGCATCTCTGCTCCAGCAGTATTTTGCCTGAGGTGCTAACAATTGACAAAACCTGACTTGGATCATGATTTTAATTGGTTTGATTTCTGCCATTTGGTTTAGAAAAAAAAAGAGCCATTTCAGTCCTCCTTCATCCTTGGTCAATGCTATTAATCCATCTGTGGCTTTACAAACCTCTAGGGCTTTCAGCATGGAGAGGGAAATGTTTCAGGGAGAAGCTTAGCCTGAAGTGCTGGTGCACGGGCGGGTTTTGGTTTCTGGTGGGCAACAATACTCCTGTTTGATCATGCAGAAAGTTGCCAGTTTAAGGGGACATGACACCTATTGATTACTGTAAGTAGTTTTTCATAAGAGATTGGAGGCATTTGAATACTAGGGGGTTTTACTTTTGTTTCAATTATACTCCCTGTGACATTCTTCTCCTTGGGCTGCTGGTCCTTGCCTTCAGAACCAATGGAGGGTTATTCAGCACCCGTAGCCACAGAAATGAGTGTTGACACACGTTTGTGCTGTTTTGCTGTGGGACAAGAGCAGTCAGTTTGCTTCAATTTTTAATGCTTTGATTCTTTGGCAGGCACCAGAGGTGTTGAAACTACTCACTCATGCAGAAAATAAATTATGCATGCATACAGGTTTGGTGCCCGAAGGCGTTTTCACAGGGTCTACCTTCAGTCACACAGCTTGCAGAGCCTAAACTCCTCACACACACACAAACTTAGAGAGTGAAAGGACTCCAAGGATCCATAGAGGCTTTCCTCAGTCTGTTACCACCTCCTGCCACCCCAGCTGCAGCTCGCTTTCTCTCAGTTGGGCTGATACCACAAACTGTAGATAACTTGGTACTCAACCCTTACGGCTATTCAGTACACCACCACCAATACCTGGATTGGCAGATTTTTGAATTAAAAATATGCAATCTGATTTATCTTTTTGGCAATAAGGTCCCATTGGGTGCCAACTTTACCTGCCTCATGTTTGATGGCTTGAATGTGTACCTGTAGCTCTGGGTTGAGGTTGTTGAGCTGAGGTGGTTTAAGCTGGTGTGATATGTGATCAATTACAAAGGCAATTCAGGCACTGGTTAATTTGAAGTTTCATGTCTTTCGTTTCCATGAGATGTATTTGTTCAGTTACATTACCTGCTAATTGTATTTCTGAATCATTTCTTGCAGAGACCTGTAACCGTGTGTTCTGGACATGAAAGCTGCATTGTTCTGTAGGGGAGATTATCAGTTGGTGACTTACTGAGCTGAGCTTTTACTGTCTGATCTTTGCCTCTGTGGTGAAACTTGAATTTTATTAGGTAGTGCATTTTGGTAGTTTCCTTTGTGAAGGAGGTGCTTTCTGGGAGGCTTTTCCTTTCAAATAGATGAATTGGTTGTGATTCCCCCCCCCCCCCCACCCCCCACCCTAATTTGTTTAAAACCCATAATTTGTCAAGTAATGTTTTGTGCTATTTTAAAGACACAAAATGGTCATAACTATGATCCATTCAGTCCATTATTAGAAGGCTCTTCTGAGTCAGAAAACTACATTTCTTTTTAAAATTTGTCACTTCTAAACATGAATCCTGCTTGACAGGTGCAGGACTTTGGATTTTAGAGATGGGGGAGTTTCTACATTCCTAGCATGTGAAGAGTACCATCTCTCACAGCCTCATCAAGAGAGGCTTGTATGAGTCCTTTGCAGAAGTGGTGATGAAGCCAAAGGCAGCTCTTGACTGGTCATGATATTAATGGACTGAAAGAGAGGATGGAAGGCCCTGAAAGCAGGTATAAAATTCAACCTTTAAAGTATGATTTGACACCACAAAGTGCTGGTGGCACTGAGGCTTCTGGGACATCACAGACAGGATCCACTCCTCCACTCAAAGTTTATTTCTTTTTCCTGCATCAATATTTACGAATCTTCCCCTGCCATGCTCCAGGCAGCAGCGACCCAGTTTAAGGGTACTGGGTATTTATGGGAGGTGTGGGTGAGAATAAAATTGGGGTATGAATGTGATGTTCAACGTAGTTCATAACTGTCACTGTGGTACACAGTGTTTTCCTGGTGAGGGTATTGGGTATTCTGGGTAATGTTATTCACATCAAGTTGCATCAGGGGGGGTTTAGATTAAGAAAAAAATTATTCATTCAAAGGGTCATCAGACACTGGAACAGGTTGCCTAGGGAAGTGGTAGAGTCACCATCCCTGGAGGTGTTTAAAAAGCATTTGGATGAAGAGCTTAGGGACATAGTCTAACAGCTGTGTACAGGGAGATGTTAGGTTGTGGATGGGTGTGATGGTCTTAAGGTCTTTGCCCAACCAGGAGATTCTGTGATTATTCTTAACCATCAGGGGTTTGGTAACTGTCAGAGGCAAGACAAGGGGTGATAGTGAGTGTCCATCAGTGGCTACAGCTTGGTCCAGATTTGTGCTGGCTCTGCCATCCCCCATCAGAGGTGGTGTGACTGAAGGCTCCGCTTCTGGGGAAGGAGTGCCATGCCTGGGTGCTGTTCAGTCTGTTTGTCTGGTGTGGAAAGCTTTCATCTCTAATCTTCTGTGGAATGTCCAGCTTAATGGGCTTCTCCTAGGAAGAATTGGGGAAAGAGGCAGTAGTACACAGGGGGCATGGTGAGGTGATTTATTAGACCTTTCTGATCTGAAGTAGTAAAATAAAAAAACCCAATGAAAATCTATATAACCTCTGAGAAATGACATTTTAACCATAGCCCAAAAGATTATTGCATACTGTGGCCTCTGCCAGAGAACAACAGTTATGATGTAAATGAAACTCTTCTCATCAAATTTCTCTTTCAGCATTTTACCTTCATAAAGGTGAAGAGTTGGCCAGAATAGGCTTATTGTAATTGACTGTCATCCTAACTTCTAAGTTCCTAGCTTTTAGATTGGTACCAAAATGTAATGCCTGTAGTTCTGAAGGTTTCTGTGCTTTTATTTTATTTACTACTACTTTTTTTTTTTTTAAATCATCTGGGGATACACACATTTCTCTGGTCAGGGTATTTCCTAAGTCACTACATCCATATCTGGAAGGGGCAAATAGTCTGTGCTCTGGTTGGGAGCAAAAGGGATGGTGGAGTGTATTCCTGCACTTGCAGAGCCACTAGACACTGAGAGATGTTTTCAAAAGCATGAAGTCCTTTTTCCAGTGACATAAATGTAAAGTGTGAAACCCTTCCTTAACTGAATGGCAGCTGTTTAATGTTTCAGGGGTTGCTCCTTTGCTTCAGTGTGCGGGCTCTGCTGCAGTGCTTTCACACTGAAAGCAGGTCCAAGAAAACTAGATTTTTTTTTCAGGCTGATAGATAAGTCAGTTCTTCTCATTAACAACAAGGTCTGCACAACCTGGTGCTTCTTATTTCAGTGGAAAAAATTCTCAATGGCCATAGGTGTCCTCAAACTGCCTTTATTCCTCATATTGGTGTTATGCAAGGAAATCTATCTACATAGCACTCCAAGTGTTTGTTTCTCATTTGTGTTTTTATGTAACAGTGTTGCTATTTAGATAGCAAGGTATTGATAAAACTTCTCAACACGTCAGGGTAAGCTGAATTTGTAGCTTGAGCACTGAGCAAGCAGGGAATCTTGAAAGCAAAACGTCAGAGAATTATGCCTTTAACTGCTGACATTCAGATGGGCAATACTGACTCAGGATTATACCCTTACTGCTCATCACTGATTGCTCTTTTTTATTTTTTTTTAATATATTTTCCTGCCTTTGTCTTCTGAAAACACTTCTGGGCATCTTTCAAAATAGCACCTCCTGTCCCTGAATATATTTAGATAGCTTAGCTGCTGAAGAATCTTAGCACTTCTGATTGGGAGAGATTAGTTTAGTATGACTTTACAAAGGGCACTTAGTTTCTTTTCCAGTACTATCACACAGTCATTATATCCTTTTCTGGGAAATCAGTCTCCCTGTGAAGTTTGAATAATGCTTGTGAGGTCTTCTTTTGTCCTTGGGCTTTAGTGATCTAGTGTGCTTTGCTTGTCCAAGTTTTTATTTTTCTGTTCCCACTGAATATGCTCAGGCTTAATCCACAAGTCCTCACTAAAGCCTCCAGCAAAGCAGCAGAGTTGCTTTGTAAATACACGGTATTTACCTGGTTATTGGATGTTTCTTGAATGTTTGTAGTGCTTTGGGATGCTAGGTAGCTGCAAGGAAAACAGAGGGGAAGGAGAGGGTCTGGAGATGAACTGCTCCTCAGCTTATGCCCTTGAGTTGTTAAATGTCAGTGGTAAGACAGAAAATTGAGAAACACCAAAGAACTAGAGATGTGTAAACTGTCATCTTTGGCAGGAGAGCCTCCCCCTCCCATCATGCACAGCTTGCTTTCTTTTTTTTCCCCCTTTTAAGTAATTTTGCTGTTTTGCTCTTACTACAAAATCACCCCCCCCCCCCACCTCCCCCCCGTCACTTTATACCAGTAAATTTGGATTTTGAAGAATGATCATGCTGGGAAAAATCTGCAAAACTACAGAACCTAGCCAGCCTATGGGGTGTTGAAGTACCCTTTGTAGAAGAGAGAGGGAGCATCTGCAGTGCACACCAGCATGCTCTGCGTTTCTGACTCCAGCTGTGAATGGGCTGGCACATCTGCATGGCCAAGCACAGCTCTGCGCAGAGTCACTGCCTCAGGACTTGGAGGTTATGTGTCTGTCAGCTTGCTGCTGTGTGCTTTGGCTGAGCCCTTCCTCTAACTGGAATATAGGGTTTCCAGTTTGAGAGGAGGTGGCACTTGCCTGCAGCATTCTGCAGCGTGATGTGTGGTGCAGTGCAGATATTACCCCTAAAGGTGCCAGGAAAACAAAGCCACAGAAGTACTGTTGATCTTATTTGAGAGATGCAGCCCAACGTTTCTACCCAAGCAAACCCTCCTACATGGACATACCAAGCTTTTAGCAGTGCATCAAACCTGCTGCTCAGCAAGGTTTCTGTGTGGCTGTGATGTCCCTTGATACAGGCACCAGTGGGTTTCTTGTCCTGTGTAATGTGCTCTCTCTGGGCCTTCAGAAGCCCAAGAAAACAGACTAAAAAGAGGCTTTTGGGCAAGGAGCTCTTACAGACTGAGACAGGCAGCAGGCACAAGAAGGGAAGTAGTGCCTTGGGAAGGAATGTCTCCAGCTGCTCATTGCTTCATGAGTCCCATAGCAGCAGTGCCTGGAAGTTAATTTGAAGCTGGCTTTGCAGGCAGGCTGCTGCGTGGTACATCAACACCAGCTTTCAGGTGGATTTGCACACCCCAGCTTATCCCAGGATGTTCCTCTGGAATTTCTCAGGGATTTTCACACTGTCTGTCTTCACACCTCCCATTGAGAGGCTGTGCTGGGTGTGGGTGTCCTCAGTAGACAGGAAAGCCCTAGAGCTGCAGGCTGACCAAACCCAGCCTTTTCCCCTGGATTTAATGGAGAGCCTTAACTCCTGGAGCCAGTGTGGCTAGAAACACCCATGCCCTTGGTGTTTCTGTGCTTTTGTGATCTACTATTTTCTCAGCTCACTCCATGCTGACCCTTTTGTCTTCCTCAGATCCTACCTCCTTCCTCCACAGCTGCCAACCTCTCATCTCTCCCACTCAATGCCCTTCTTTCCTTCACAGGTGATAACACTCCTTTCCCTAAAGTTGCCTAATTGAATAACATAATTAGGTTAATCAACAGCAATTGTCTCTAGCTTGTATTTAGCTTGGATTTTGCTTCTGCTTTGTCAGACCTGATGGAGGGACTGTGTGCCAAAGGCTTGTCCAGTCTCTCTTACTAAATTAGCTGAATACACGACATAGTTCTTTCTGTCTGTCCTTACACCACCATGGCTGTAAGAGTGTTGCACTTCCAGGAATTAATTTGTCTGACTGTGCACAGAACACAGCCATGACTGATGCAGTTCAGTGCTTTTTACTTAATTTCTTACAATTATGTTGGTTAATTGGAACTTTTGAGAGCTTTTAGTTGTTACAGATACGCAGGTGCCTCACTCTGTCCGTGGTCCTGCATTTATAATAGCTTCAATCATCAGCCTGTAATGTCTGCATGCTAATTATTCCTTTTGTGAGATGAGGTTGGCAAATGAATCTTCATCAAGCAACTGATAAATACATCTGTGACTTAGTAATTTAAAACTAAGGTTAATAAGGCCAAGTCCTGGTGGGAATCAACTGGTGGTCTTTGTTGTAATGAGCCTGGCTTCCCAGTTTCTAAAAATGGGCTAAATTAGTGAGCAGAAGCAGATGTGAAGGGTATTATCCACTCTGTAGATGTTAATTGCATCTGTATAGAATAAAGAAGCCACACTTCTTTAGAAACACAGGTGTGTACCTTCTGAAACAAAACCTTATGAAGGCTCATTCTCTCCCCAGTGCTGCTGCCACATGTGTTCCAAATGGGGCTGGTATTTCAGAGCTCTGCCATGCTGTCTTCAGGCTTTCATCATACATTTTCTGTTCTCTGCTGCTGTGTTCATGGTTCACTTGAGAAGGCTTGTTTAGCATCTGAACCTTGTGTTAATCTGTACACAGATGTGACTGTGGCCAGAGGCTGTCAGGCAACTGCCCAAGCCAGGGAAAACTGGAGTCACACGTGCTCTTGTTCTGTTTTTGCTTCAGAGAGGATTAAAAGGGTACCTCTTTCATAGTGGATCCTTCAAAATATTAGCCATCTGTATTCCACAGTGACTACAAAGGCAAACATGAAAGCTCAGGTGGGGTTTTGTGACTGTGTAACTCATCTGACATCAGGAGAACAGAACAGACCTGGCCGATGGAGCAGCAGCCTGCAAAGTTGCCCTTTTCTAGCTTGCTCTGCTCAGAAGTTGAGGTAAACCATGGTGCTGAGACCTGTACCCAGAGTGTTTCTCACAGAGGCTGCACTCATGAAGAGGACAGTGTGTTTTGTGGTGGGCTTTGCATTTCATGCCTTGATTTAAGAACATCCCTTACATTTCTTATGCCCTGCTTATGGATGTTGAAGATCTCAAAACCAGTGGTGTTCAGATGGTACTCCTCTGCATCAGAGGAACTAAAAGATTGGATAGAGCCAGCTCTGTGCCTGAGCTGACTGCTACTGACTCATTGTTACCCATGGCACTAACTTTTAAATCTGAGAACTGGAACTACTTGACATGCTGGAACAGAATTTCTGCTAGGTTTTTAGTGCAGCAAATCACATTTTACTGTAACTTGTAGGTTCCCTGTTAATGCAAGTTATAGATCTTCATTAACTTTGGACTAAATATCTAGTTTTACTCTTGCAATTACAAGGCAGTATAAGTATATAATTTTAATCAGTTTTAATGTGAAATGCTAAGAAAAAATGATCAGGATTTTAAATGCAAATAGAACACATTTAAATGGTAATTATTACTCTGCATGTCCTGTGTGTTCTAGGTTGCATGTGAATACATCTAAGTGAGAAGTAATAGGAGGCAGAACATGTCTTAAAGGTAATAAACAAAAACTGATTCATTGGATTATTATCTTAATGTTCAAAACCAGGTGAAGACTCTCAAAAATATCTGCCAGAAAGAAAATGACTTGCAAAGAGATGGAGGGGAGGGGGAAAATCCCATTTGGGATTGTAGTGCAATAGCTAGTAACATAAGGCCAAAGTAAGGCATATCAGAAAAAACCTTATTTGCATAAAAAGATGAGGATATTTGTAAATCTATTATTGCTCTATTGCTGTTGATTATTATATTTCCACTGCTCATTGCTCCAGCAGCTTGCAGGAGGTCCCATCTTATTTTTGAATGGGCAGGGGTTTGGGTTTTATCTGAGCAGTCTGCTGTGGTTGGCTTTGGGTTGGTGGCTCTGTAGCTGACGTAGATCCCTGTGGTGTGGTACCTGCACAAGCAGGTTCTATTGGACAGCACAGGATTTATGCAGGGCAGAACAGTTGGGAGTAGCTTTCCTGCCCCTCTCAAGCAGACTGAAGCCTTTTTAGTGAGCATGGCTGAAGTCTGCTAGCGATGTTGACTCCATCTCATGCCATCATTGCAGCAGAGCAGTTGCAGCAGTGAAATCTCATGGTGGTAAGAGACTGAGAGTCCATCTACCAGCATGGCCAGAGGGGTCACACAAGAGTGAAAAACAACCAGTGTGTAAGAGAGTGCAA